>NW_009722222.1:0-127502 GCF_000703405.1 Apaloderma vittatum | reverse complement strand
GGCCGGCCCAGCCCTAACCCACGACAGTAGTTTTCAACTAATTTGGTTATATTAAGGTATCTTTATGCAACAGTCAATATTATAAAAGGGACTGACAGAAGCAGAAAAACTTGCTAGAGACAAATGTGCATACTCTGGAAATACTCCGAAATCAAGGTAAGCTTGAATTCATTTATTTGCAGGAGAGATTAAAGAGAAATAAATGTTAGTTACCAACACCATGTGAATCATTAACTTTAGCTTTGCTTTTCTGTTTTTCATGCATTAAGATACATTCTAGTCATTTTAGGAGAAGAAGAAATTGAAGAGTCTTAATTTATTCAGTCTCTTAAAAAATCTACTTCTCCTTCTTTCTCAGGATGAAAGCTGACGAACATCATAATACTCTCATCATATTTCCATTGCCACACTTTCCTGTAAGGATTCAACATGCTCACAGGAATTCCAGATAGTCCAGGATTATAGAAATATTCAGAAGGCACAGCTAAGCATTTCTTACACCAGTTTACAACATTAAATCCTGCATAAAATTTAATACTTTAGATTAAATAAAACTTTAAGTATATTTGCTGCAAATATTTAGTGATCTGCTACTGAAGTTGCAAACTGAACAAGCTTATTATTAATTCCAGAAGACTTAATGCTTATCCTGTGGATCTACTTCACACAGGATGACAATCACTTATGGCAAGTACAGAACTGAAATATAAAAATCTAGTTGATATCACAGCTCATTTACAATTCTTGGACTGGGCCAGAGTTCACTCTGAAGGGGAGAAACTACTTTTGAAAAATCTTGGTGTTACAGAAATCAACTAAAACTCCAGATTAATAAAATTCCCTTTGACTTCTGTCAGCTTTGGACTAAGATTTAAATGGGATTTACATTAATAAAAGAGAGAGAAACCTCCAAAACCAGAAAAGTACCTTGATTAAAACTAAATTGATTTACCAATAATCCCCTGCAAACTTTACTCTTAAGACATTTTTCATGGGGCCTTTCTCAAGTAATGAAACTGTCTGAAAAATGAGCATATTGTATCAGTAACTCCTCCACTAAAGGAGGTCTTGACACGAGTAGCAGACGCAGCCACAGCTCATTCATTTTTATTGTGGCCATCATTAATGTCATGGAAGATCATATTCAAATCACAGCTGCACTAAGGAGACTCCAAAACACTGCCCTGATTTTGCTAGGAATATTTATTTGTCTTGTGTGGTACTATTTCAATACTACACAAGGTTCCAGGGAATGAGCGACAAGATCTAAAACAACCACGTGGACTTAATCACAGATCTGCATGGGCTCAAAATGCAGAGCTGCTTACAGGGATATACTGAGCTGCTTTAAACATTTCTAATAACTTTTAACAGCTAATATTGAAACGGCAATGCTACTGTACTGCCTTCCTAAAACTTGTTTTTGACATTTTTCACGTCTTTGACACAAAGCACCACAATTCTTGTAAGATTCAGAATTTATGGCTTCCATTAGTACCATAAGAAACTGTCTCTCAGCTGCTCATAACACTTCAGCAACCACTGGTCATTTCATGCCTCTAGCCCCAAGCTTGATGGGGTTTCAATTTGGTTTTTTAAGCTTTTTTAGCAGCTTTTCTGCCATAAGTGAAAAGCTGAATGTGGCCAAGAACATTATTGAAAATGGTGACTTCTGAACATTATTTGATTTTAACTTCACTGGTTTTCTCTATCTTTTTATTTTTGTTCTAAAATAATACGTTCTTCTTGTCACCAAGTGAGAAAAACCATCTCCAGGCATGACTCCTGAAGGTTCTTATATCTGCTACAAAAGGTAGTTTCAGCACCAGACTTAATTGGTTTTGAGTCCAAGTCAAATTTTAAACAACTGCAAGTTATTTAGGTGTTCAATTACATGTCTATAGATCCCCAAAACACTAATCTATACCACTTCTAGGAAGTTCAGTGAGATGCAGAAAATGCAAACAAATAAACCTCATGCCAGCATTTTTCTGTTTTCACATGCACTGCATGTGCCCTAGATAGGAAGGTAGAGTGCAAGAAAGACAACCTTAAGGTTTCTCAAAAGAAACTTAATTCTGTGTTCCTTGAACAACAGTCACACTTACGTACTGGTTACATACAAGTGCCTTTATGTTTAAGTTCTGGAGTTTTGCAGAACAGAATCTGCACGAAGGGAAATCATTAAAATAAAAGAGAGAGGTGCAATTTCCTGGTATGAAAATAACTTCAGTAAAGCTGCATATACTTAGGCTGCTATTGTGCTTTCTATAAAAGTATTTCATGTTTGCTTGGTCAAGTCATATTTCTTCTTTCCCACCTGATTCTCAAATTACTCTGAGTTTTAAATCCCGTGAGTTACAGACATTTAAACTCTATCTAATGGCAATTTAAAAAGCTGTTGAGCGGCAGTTAAGGTTTAATCAGCGCCAACAAAAGAGAAACTTAAGTTAAAAGGTTCATAGGGACCCAAAGGAGTGTCGTGCCGTCATGGATGGGAACTTCAAAAACACACCAGCGAATGTGTGTAGTACTCTGCAACCTCACTTTGAGAGTGGAAGGAGAGTAGCGATACCATTCACTAGTGTGAATGGTTCTGCAAATGCAAATTAGAGCTCCACCTTTTCAGCAGCATTTTGCTGAAAAACATTTGCTGCTGACTTGCAGAGTGATGTAAATAAATTTTGCTGTGCAGAACTGGGAAAAAAACTTTTTAATTAAAAAAAAAAGTGTGAAATCTTGTCCTTTCCCGTTAAATAAGAAACCCGAGAAAATCTGTATTGTTAAACAAATGCAAAATTGAGGAAGTACGTGATTATTGGTTTTGGGAGAACTCTCCTTTATTAGCCCCTGTTAAAGCTACAGAGTGTTATACTGTAAAATATGACTTGAAAATGTAGGAGCACACTTCATAACATAAAAAAAAAGTAATAATAACAGAGGAAGGCTTTACACTCACTCCATCTACTATCAAATGAACCAACTATGAACAGGAAATTCTGAGTGAAAGTAACAGTTCCAAAGCTCTCAGATGTCACTGGGCAAACCATTCACAAAGCAAATATGTACATTTTATACTAATCTCTATAGCTCTGCTCCTGTCAAATCTCTCACTGTGATGTAAATTTCATGGAAAATAAAATAAATCTTTCTACTGTATCAGACAGGACTACTCAGAGTAAGAAAGAACTCCTGGTTGAAGAAGCAAGTAATTGGATTGAGATTTAGTCCTCAACTACCTCAAGGGAATAAGAGCCAGTTTTCAGTTTCAGTCTAATCTGAAGGCATCAGCCTTTCAAAAAAATAAAATTACATATTAAAACAATCAGTTCACAACAACAGTAGAAATTCATTCTGTTCACCCAGCACATTCATTTCACACACACTCTTACACCCTGACTGCATTTTGCTAGAAGGGAGTAAAACCCATTTTCCATGCACCCATATTTTTCCCTCCTTCAGTTACTTTCTTGTAGAAGCTATTTTCCCCTTGATCTTGTCCAGGCTTGTCTTCTAATACTTTTTTACATACTGAATTAGGAATCGCACACATTTTATGAAAACTTTTATCCTTCAACACACTTGGAAAGCATCTTTCGAACACATTTTTCAAGCTGGCAAGCAGGTAGTGGGTATCTATATATGAAACAGCCTCCTGGTGCAAGAACTGGCTCTTTAGTGTTAAGAAAGCACCTACCAATGCTGATGTGGTTAAATAGTAACCAGTAACGAATATGGATTTACCTTGCAGACTCCTAAGCAGATATGTATTTATGGAAGAACATATGCAATTAGGCAGGTTGCTTTTTTTGTTGACCCACATAATTAAGACACAAGCAAAATAACTATTAATTGCATATCTGATAACTATTTTGTTATTTTGTTTGAGATTACTGCTAATTCAACACATATTTGAGCTTGGTTTACCTGGTAGATATTTCTGCAACAATTTTCTTCTTTCTTTCTGACACGTTCTACAGTTGATCTTTATAGAAACACAATATGCTTTACGATTAGAGAAAAAAAAAATCACCTCAAGGCTAGTCATGCAGCAAAAAAAATACCATGCAAAATAAGTTTGTAAATAGATTGAAAACTCAAAGGATGCACTATCTGAATATCCTAAGTCACAACATACATAATTAAAAACCCGATGGTACCTTTGTAAATAATCTTTGTCAGTCCTACTACTTAGATATTTACACATGGAGATAAATAACGGCTTTTCAATAGAGAGCAATGTTTTCTCCAATTGCTCAGGATGATAAGCTGGAAGAGCTTCCTAGGAACAACATATGTGTTGTCCTTCCTGTAACTCTGTTTCTCCACAGCCCTGTTCATAATCTTCCGTAGATCAGCTGTCGATGTACCAGGCGTCCCCGGCACAGCTCTGACACACGGCAGCTTGTGCTTATGGGAAAATTGCTAAGTTGTGAAAGAGACCTCTTGGAAAATCCATTCCTGAATCCATTCTTAAACTAATATAGTTTTATTTGAAGCTTGGTTCACAAGCTGGATATCCTCTCCTTACCACACAACACGAGTCTGATCCTTGAATTGTGGGAGCAGCACACCAGCACAGTAATGGAATGTAGCCACAGAGGCACTTTTGTAGCAAAACAGCAAAATAAATACTAAAACCAAACCAACCAAGGGAGACAAATCACCGGAGAGGCACGTGTAAATGGGATACTATGGCTCAAGATTTATGATGCAATTACATATGCATATTTATACAATAAAGACTAATAATTCAAAATAAAAAGCAAAATGCCTTAAAAAATGGACAGATCCTGGTCACTTTTCACAATAAAATTGTTCGGTTTTATGTCTTAAATGAAACGTGCTGAATGCACCATTCCATAACTTTTAAAGGTTTTACAGCTGAGGCTATGCTCAGAGGAAAACTATTTCTCAAACCAATGCTACATCCCCTTGGTATCTCATGTTTTTCGGTATTCTAACAATTAAGATTCTTGTATTAACTATCTGCATATTTTCTTCAGCTGTGACTCAATAGCAGAACATTCTGTCTCATGAGGGTATGTGACTCATCGCATGAAGCACAACATGTTTTCTTAAGCCTAGCTGTGCATTAGAACAGGCTGATTAACGTCAGATGACAGCACCTAACCAGAAAAGGCACAAGAACTTCAAGCAGGCTGTAGTACGAAATGTGAGGAAGATGTGAGTTTGCAATAATCTATATGAAACAAGATTTATTTCATTCTTTGACAATTCAGAAGGTTTAAAAAATATTTTCATCATTATTTAGATTGTTTAGACTGTGCATGCCTAGAAAGCACACATTGACTAATCCCCATAAAGAGAGAACTGTAAGACTTAATATGTATCAAATTCCTCAAGATTAACCAACATGCTTGTCTTAAGAACAGAAGTGACTCACTTGAAGAAACTAAAGATCTTCCTTTGTTTCAAGCAACCTGGTTAGAGTCATCTACTTTTATCTATTAACACACATTTTATGTCAGCCAAGGTGAAACCAACCTGAAAACAGGTTTCACCATTTCTTAGATAAATTTCACTACCAATAAACAATTCTAGCTACACGACAATGGAACGTGCTGCTGGGTTTAGGAACAGCATAGTTTGGTTTTATTTTACTTATAGAAGGTTTTTTTACCACAAAAGACTCTTAAAATACCATCTTCATCAAGATGTCCCCAGAGATGCCTATGGAGTAAGTGTTTCTTAATAAGCAGTGTTTACTGCTTGGGTGATTTTCATTTTACTTCTTCCCCTTTCTTGCTTTCTTTGACAGAATTGTAGTGAATAATGTAATTAAGATGAAGGAATAGCATTTCTTATTACTCTAGATAGAGGATCCTTGAAAGTTGTGGAATGAAAGTAATCACTTGGGATTTTTGAAAACTCCAAGCCTCCCAAGTCCAATCCTATTCCAGAAACTTATATGTCAAATTCCACCTGGCATTGAACAATGGGTTGAATCCTCCATTTATAGTTGCTGTCACTGCAGTCTATCACTCAAACCAGTACAGACTACACTGCATTTATTATGTTATTCTTTGCATAAGTAACCTGCGCTTACAATACTCACCTCTCTACATTGGTTTCCCCCAGTCTTACCCTGCAAACCTGTCTACACCCATTTCTACTCCACTCTTATACTACTTCGTATTTACAAGAGAACATCTGATCCTGAGCTATTTTTTTTCAACCAGATGAAGAGACTGTTTGTAAGTGGTCTAAACAGCTTTAAAATTTTCCAGACTTGGTCAAAGACTGAAAATGGAATACATTTATAAAGTAGGCACTTTCAGAATTTAGAAGCATTTATTTATAATCAGATCCTAACTCTCAGATATTGCTTTCGAAGGTGTCTGTCCTCATCTGCCAAACTGTCTCAATTCCATATCTGCAGACACCTTACAGTGACCAGTCCTTTCACACACAGCTAGGCTAAGTAAAACAGTTGGCAAGGATCACCACTCTGTGCATAAATTCAGCTTTCTAAACAGATGGATACATTTATTCTTAGCCCTTATTTGAAAAGAACACTTTGAGAAGATTCGGAGAACTATATCAAGTGTTCATTCTGTGACAGGTCATCTGCTGAAAATGATGGGAGTAGTTGTAAATTATGAAAAGCTGCAGTCTTGGGTCTCATAACGGGGTGGCCTAGATATTAATAAGGATATACATACTAATGATGATGAAGCAGTTGTCCATGGAAAAGCTGATTTAGAGAATATTCAGTTTTATCTTTCTGACAGCTCACATGGGAGCACATACAGTATTCATTTAGTTTCATCGCACTAGAGTCGAATTAGAATATTGTTTAAAGATAAGGGGCAGTATCATCGCACTTGTGTGACCTACTTACTCTATTTAATACTTTCCAATCTTTAGCAAAAATGGTTTAGTGACAGGGTAAAATTCAACTCACAGCAATATAAAATGTCAGTAATTCCATTTATACAAAGATGACTTATTCTAGTTTTACTCCAAAATAACTAAGGTCAGACTGTGACCTACCACAAATATTTGTTTTAAATTTCTCCCTTACCCAATTAGGAGAACAATATCAAGGACAAAGCATTGAATTTTCTGTGCTAAGTAGCATTCTAGTTAAACTATATTTGTATTTTGGGTTGTATTAAAGGCTTAATTCTAGCTTTTAATCAATATAACTTAATTGCAGTTTAATCATCTGTGCCTGCGACGGTTTGGAAATAGAATCCAGAGTTCTGACGAGCAATATCTACAAAACCATCATTGTGACACGCTGTGTTTTACCTTGATATTGTGGCCTGGAACATTTCTTGTGTCCCACACCAGCCACCCAGATAGTAATCATTTTCCTTACTCTGCTCTCTCAGCTATTTATTCTTTAAGATATATCAGAAATAACAGTTTCAATTAATTATGCACAAGTAATTTTTCTTTATTTATCCTTAAATGGAAGCTTTCCTTAAGCAGAAGTTCAAGTCAATAAAAAGATAGAAGCAGCTTAGCCCTAGCATTCTTTTCTTGAATTTCTTGTTCATAATCACTGACATATTTGGTATGATTTCCAGTAAGGTCACTCCAGGTCAAAAACCATTACAGCATCATATGGCAGCGAAAGCTCAGGAAGAATTTTAAAATAAGCAGGTCTTCAGGTTCACTAGCCTAAGAAGATGTGAACTAAATTATTTGCCATTTCACATGCAGTGTGTAAGCTTTTCTTCTTCTGAAGCAGATACTAGAGAGACTCATACTATCACAAAGTACAGTTTGTCACAGTGAGAATTAACTACCCTCACTACCATCAGAGTTTACTCAGAATACTGTACTGACTTTCTGTGCATCTTACAATCTAAAGTTTATTCCTGTTAAGGATAGCGAGATAGCACAGCTAAGCTCTTGTTTAGAATGCACTTCATAAGTAGGACCAAAGTAACTTGCAAGATGAGATATAAAAGATTCTTTTTAGTTTGTCACTTTTTCCTTTGTCACCTCTCAAATCATGAACACAAGGCATGGATACAGAAAATTAGATATTTGACATACAAAATGCTAAGATATGCTTTAACTCCTCAGAAACCGATTCACAGCTTGACCAATGCACCACAAATGAATGCAAGTGAGAATACGTATCGGTCCACTTGCCATCCCCTTAATAGAATGGCTGTGAACTTCACTCAGCAATGAGAAATTGATTGCATTTTAAATACCAGGAGGAAACTTTCTGTGCCCTCTCATGAACACACTGATATGTAAACCCATTTATTTTGATTTCCATTTGCATAAATTCATTAAAACAACTGAGAATTAGAATAAACCTTCTCAAGATTACCTTTTAAAGACCTTGGTT
This sequence comes from Apaloderma vittatum, assembly GCF_000703405.1. Lineage (NCBI taxonomy): Eukaryota > Metazoa > Chordata > Aves > Trogoniformes > Trogonidae > Apaloderma > Apaloderma vittatum. Next base: position 119,164 of record NW_009722222.1, on the reverse strand, counting down.
CAAGCATGGACTAGTAATATTTTCAATGAGAATTCCATTTGTCAGCTATCGCTGACAATACAGATTAAAAAAACCAACACATGTAGATCATGAGGATAAAGAATCACTTCACTTTTCTCATTAAAAGTATTTGTTTCTGAAAATTCTACCAAATCCAGGTGCTTGAGAAATAGCTATTGGAGAGTCAAACATTATCCTTTAAGATCATGATATTACTTTAAAGTCCTTTGGCAGACTAATGAAACTAAGGCAAAGCACAGTACAATGAACAAATGCAAAATTATGCGGTGCTTATAAATCAATGTCCGGCCAAATAAAAGCAGGCTGTTGCGTAAGTAAAAGTCATGTAGGAACTACGCCCTCCACAGGCTGATGAAATCACCAAAGATTATCATATAGTATCCTGGACAACATATTTAAGAGCAAATTCATTTTCTGATACTCATTGCCCAAAAAACAGCATCAGTATTTTTTGTTTTAATTTTTCCTTGTTAAAATGAAAACATCAGTAAATATCCCTGTAAAGACATTCAATTTTCAGTTATTGAGAACTGAAATACCCAAGATTTGGGAAAAATTCAAGAGAGATCAACCCAGAGAATTATACGTTAGTCTGATCTCAGTCCCTGGGAACCCATCTCTGGGTACACAACCGGGCTGGTGACTGGGAACAATCAGGACAGATTTGTAAGGGTTATGTCATGTCTGAGCCTTTCATGATGAAATGACTGAACTTGTGTAGACAGAGAGCACAGTGAGCATCATTTATCTCAAGTTTACCAAGGCTTTCAACACTCTCTCTCTCACAGTATTCCTGTGTTTAAGCTAGGATGCTACCTCGCAAGCAAAAAGCTGGTTGGATGATCAGGTTCAGAGGGTAGTGGTAAGTCGCTCACACCTGGAGGCGAAGTGCAGTACCACAGGGGTCCCGTACTCAAATCTTTCCCGTTCCGTATCTTTATCTCTCAGGATCTAAGCTGATATGGTCTAGGGGTGAACTTGCAAGTAAGGTTAATGGTTGGACTCGATGATCCCAAGGGTCTTTTCCAACCTGGATGATTCTGTGATTCTGAGAAGGACTTTCGGCTATGTGATGGCACATGCCTAAAGTTTGCAGATGACACTTATGGAACAAAATAAGTGAGAGAATATGGTTAAATATTATGGTCAAATTTTGAAAGCACAGTTTATCCTCCCATTTCTGTCTATATCAACAAGAATAAACCTCAGGTTTATGAAGAATCATAGTTCCAACATATGTCCTTTGATTGCTTTTCTTACCAAGCATTTTCGTAAAACTCAAACTTTTTTGTTGTTCCAGATCCTCCCTGATATATATTTCACTTGCTAAATTCCAGATAAGAAAATAAGGCAGTACTTCAATCAATATTCTTTACAGAAAAAACACTCCATCCGGTGAATAAACTACTAAAAAAACCCCAAAATAATTAAACACCCCGAGCCTGAAATTCTGTCATGATTTCTTTCCATTTGTTTAAATAATTTTTTTTTAAAAAAGCAAGCCTGAGTCAGAACACATTTTGTATGTTGGTCATAATCAACTCAAACTTATATAGCAAAACAAAAATCAGAGAACAGCAGCACCACTTATCTGTGTCTTGAAAACAGAGAACAAAATTATACTGAAGAAGACTATTGCTCTAGTCAGAGATAGGAGCCCAAAAACAAGACAAGAGCATAAATCAACAACAGATTTTAATCCAGAGCTATTCTTCACATTAAAACTACAAATCTTTTCTAAAGACTTGGCATAAAAATTTCTGTTAGAGAACACACCATCTCCTCCTATCTACTGCAAAAAAAAAAAACACCATAGAAAAAAATGTATGAGAAAAGTCTCATAACTGAGCATCAACAACAAAAACGGAAATTGCATTCAGCAGTCTCTCAGTTGAAGAAAAGCCTTTATTTGGACAGAATAAAGAGATTGAGCCAAGTAATTAAAAAATGACATCCACATCATCAGGTTCCTTGTATCTGATACATTTTATATATTAGCTGCTGACAACTCTCTAGTGCCTTTTCAAGATGTAAAAAAGATAAGGTTTTACACCTTCACACTTGGGTTATATGCAAAGATAATAATTCCCAAATAACAAGAGCATAGTTACACATAACATCGTTCTAACACTTTGCTGCTTATCTGATGAGCCAGAACCTCTTCCAGCCTATTTGGCCGGAGCGTGACACACTTACAGCATTAACTGAAGCCTGCATTGTGCCAGTAATCATGGACACAAAAGAAAATAAGCTGATTGTAGCAATTCTGGTTATCAAGGCTGTACCTTGTAATTCTGCCAATTTCACGGGCAAAGTAGCAACACACTTGCTTTGTCAGAGCTGGCAATTCTCCAAACAATGGCTTTCCTATATCCAGCTGCTGTGTTGAAATAATTTGGTCTTACTTAAAAATGGGACCTAAATTTCTGCTTCAAGAAACACATAATTCTAAAAGAACATACATAGGTGAGAATGCCATTACTGATAAAGGATGTTCAGGAATAACAACTTGATCATACCTCTTCTAGTGCCTTTTCCTTAAAGCCAGATACGTTTATATATAAATCAACCTTTAGGAAAAACATAAACACCCACATGTGCATGCACATAAGTAAGTCTCATTGCCCTCCTTTATCAAGCACTACTCCAAACGCCCAGAAAAGCATATCCCAAAAGGAGGTGCACTGTATTGATGCTGTCAGAGAAGTGTGTCCAAAATAAGAAACTGACTATATTGGACAGACACTTCTTAAAATATAAGATTTAAACACAAGAACCAAATTCATCCATGCAGCAGTTCATCTTTGTCCTTCACATAATGTTGAAGATGACTGTGGCAACACATAAGTAACTTTAAATAACTGCTGCCAACTTAAATTTTTCTTCACTCCTAGTCAAAACACTTGTGTTAAAGCCTTTCAGTGGGTTGAGTCAAGTTTCCAGTCCTAGTTTTCAGACAAGTTCGATTTAAACCATAAACAAGCGTACAGCCTGCAAGATGGATTCTGCCTACAAGAACAACCTGTGTCTCAGGATCTGCTCCGAGATCTGTGGTCCCGAGATCTGTGGTCCCGAGATCTGTGGAGAGATGCTCAGTGAGTGTCCAACCACCATTAAGGCACGAGATAGACTAATGCTCGGTGTCCCAGATTAATGATGGGTAAAGAGTGTGCACTAGTCACAAAATCAAGGGCTGTTTGGTCTTCACAGAGAAGTCCACCACTCCCCAGGCTGGCCGCACGTGTGACAGCTGGAAGGATCTGCCTTCTCTTCCCTTCCCAAACACACAACTGTTTGTCAAACATATAAGCAGACACACTTTATCATGTAATGACATCACAAAAGAGTCTACAGAGCTCAGCATACAGTTCAATAGGCAGCTATACAAGCCTTGCTAGGTAAAAAATTGTGTACAATCTTCACTTCAATAACTGAATATTAGAGTAAGATTTTAAGTTTTGCTCAACGTGCCACATCAGCGGAGTTCTCAATGCAGTTTGCAGTGAAAGAAAAAACCAAACATGCCAGTATTTACATCAACAGTGTAGACATACAGTGATCCAACCTCTGCAAAGACAACACTTGTAAGTGGTTTGACCTAAGCAGAACCAAACTTAAAACAAGAAAAAATCATCCGTTTTTGATAAGTATTTTTGACAGTACTTGAGGAATACTGGAAAATTTTTCTATTACTGCTTCTGAAGGACAAAAAATACATTTCCTTTCCATGGAAAATACCCAGAAAACCTCCTCTTATTGTGAGTTCTTCAAAGGAGACTGCATTAGGGAACAACGTTGTGTCTGTCGCATGTTAAGAAATACTATCTCTTCTTAAATAAAAACACTGGCCAATATGTAACATTATAAAGTAACATTATAAAGGAAATCATGACCACATCAAAAGGAAAGGAATTGAACTTACACATATATACACACAGCAGCAAGCGAATTTTTACTAAGATAACACTAAAGAAAGCTGATATGAATAAAGTTTATTTTTATAGCAACTTCAATTCTAACTAACAAATTGCAAATTTATTTAATGATTCAGTATGCTACTACCAAGATAGCCATTATTCTAGTAACTGCTAAGGTGTACCAACTTTTTTTATACATTATAAAATAATTTTACTGAATAAGATGTTGTGAAGTGCCAAAAGAATTTCCACTCTAATATCTAGAAATTAGAAAAGAATGGTTAAACCTGGCTGTGCCTACCAATAAACTTACACAAAGAAAGTAGAAAAAATAAAATGCACATTAAAAAAATCATCAAAAACTCCTACTAAGGATGAAAATAGACATGGAGTGTTGCCAAATCTTTGATCAGTTATATATTTTTTTCTAAACAGACTCTTGATAACTGTATGTACATACTCATGTTGCCACCTCAATAAAACACCATATGCTAACGTATTTAGAGCTACATGTTTTATTAACGAACTCTATAGTTGATCATTCTGATGCTCCCTATATTATAGCAGCACTTATCACTGGGAGTCATTAAGATTGTCCCTTCAGCTAAAATTTTTCTTAAGTGATAAATACAATTCTCATGAGAGTTCTTTTCCCATATTCTTTTAATTCATACATAGATGCAATCTGTGTATGGTACAGAAGCAAGTACAAACTGAACTCATGACCAAGGTATGCCAAAAAATGGCTGGAGAGAGGTAGGTGAGGGAAGCCTGTCCTCAGGAGCAAATGTTCCTGTGATCAAAATCTTTCTCACACTGCAAAGGCATGATACACATGCACTCCATCAAAAGCTGGAAGCAGATTTGAGATTCAGGGTGTAAGAAATTGCTTTGACAAATGTTATGCTTTGTAATGAATTATTCTTTGCATAATATTTGTAATCAAGATGGCTGTCAGAGCGCGACGTGATACATAAAGCAAGTTGCTAGTGCCTTGAAGACCGCTGGTAAAATAAACCACAACTAAGAGCATTCCTCACTGCCAAATATACATCACTGTATTTCTAATTGTTGCTGTTCTTAAATCCTGATAAAGAAAACCTCTCTACTACATTCTGCTAAGAAAAAAGGCTAGCATCACAGGAAAAATAATTAGAAGGTATTGTGAGCCAAAGCATACTCCTTACATAAAGGCATGAGATGAGAATATGCAGCCCTGTACCGTCCAGCAACAGACGTAGGAAGCATGGAAGGCAGAGTGAAACCTGCCAATCTGCAAAAGAGTAGTCAGAAGATTCAGGTTTCCAGCTACCAAATTTTGGAAAACAGCTCTCTGGCAAGTGGTCAGCAGAGACACAGCCCATATTGCAAAAATTCCAGGCATCAATGTTACCTTAGTCATTTGGAATCTAGTGCTAATCACAATTATCAATTCATATTTATTAAAGGAGATGATTGTTAAGGAGCAGGAAGCCTAGAGTAGACCCATGTATCCCTTAGTGTTCATTAACATATGCAGCTTGTTGAAATCTGTGCAAGATTGTTGGAGTAAAAAAAAACTGTACTGATTTATAGTCAATAAATATGTAGCTTATATTCTCTCCTTTACTACTTTTTTAGCTGCTATTCCATATTGTATTTGAGACACATAATAAAGCAACAGAATAATGCTGTGACAGAAAATGCGGTTAAGTATCTTAAACACCTGACTTCAGCAAGAACGCCAGCCAAAAGTGGAATCCTGCTGTCTCAAACATTCACTGTTAGAGACAGATATAATTATTCACACCTAATAAATATTAACAGGTTGAATCACATTCACTTTACATTCTCTACTCAAGAACTAGAGAAGCTATGGTCTTGTCTTTACTAGTAAGTTTTGTAATACCTGAGAGCTATCAGGACTACAATATACCCTTCTCAAACTTGGGGAATAGCTGCACACAGAGCACACGCTGGCCATTTGCAATCCAGTGAAGCTTTTTTAACATTTGTGACGCCTCTGAAATCCAAATCTCTTCTCTCTGTAACAGGCAATACGAACTTCTGTACCCTTCAGTGTTAGCACAATGACAGGCTCAAAATCTAAAGAGCTAAGAAAGAACAAAGCAGAAACCAGGAGACTCCAAAAAGCCCGGGGCAGGGGAAAGAGCCATGCCCACAAAGCCATTGTTTTGGGCACTAATTTCCTCTTTAGGATCATCTAGCTTTTATTGAAGCTTGCCACTGGTCTCAGGCCAGGCCACAAACTTCAGTTCAACCAGAATATGGGCAAATTCCTATGTTTTGCATGAGTCTGATAGATTAGAATTCTCTGGGGTTAACTCTAATATGCTTTACCATAAAGCAGAATAATTTTAAATTAACTTTAGACTGTTACCACATTGAAATAATGCCAAAGACATTTTTTATTCCAGACCAAGAGGTACTGATATTTCATCTCAATGTCATGGCTGCCCATTTTTTAGTTTTTCTTTTTTCATTTAGCAGCAGGGGGAAAGCAGGAATAAGGCAGTGGGAACTTTCAGATATAGTCTTCTGATTTTTTTTTTATTAAACCAGAAAATACACTATGAGATAGGATTTTCCGTATGTTTAAGGAGATGGATTTTCCACGTCTGCACTGGGCTGGAAGGATTCAACTATCTGAGCTGTAATTGTAATGAAAAAATTGGGACCCCAGTGTAGCATGTTCCACACAAACACAAAAACAGAGGGTTTGCATGAGTGCACTATTAAAAAAGGCTTGCAATCATTGCAAGGAATCTGCTGCAAAAACATATGGTTAGATGTACTTTCTTAATTAAGAAACAAACAACAACCGTAGTTATGCCCTCTACCTCAAAATATTATCAATACCTCAGGAAAAGACTCAAGAGGTGTCCTCTTTCTTTGAGCTCTCCGCTCTTAATTCAACATATTTTTCATACTAAACATTTTCAGCTAAAGCCTGTTTTCTTTTCATTGACATAATTTTCTTAATCGCCTCAAAGCAAATTCAAATCTGCTTCTCGGCCTGTATTTTAACATCTTGGGCTCTTGAGCCTTTCTGACCTATTCATTCCCTGCCCCACAAATTTGTCACATTCTCATTTTTCTATGTGTTTCAGGAGGAACAAATTTAACACCTCCATAGACAGGTAGAAAATGAGATCTTAGAAACTGAGGCTGAGGGAGCTGCGGTTGTTTAGCCTGGAGGAGACTCAGGGAGAACCTTACCACTCTCTACAAGTACTGGAAGGGAGGGTGTAGTCAGCTGGAGAGCGGGCAACCAGAGATAGGATGAGAGGGCCCGGCCCGAAAGTGCGTCAGGGGAGGTTTAGCTTGGATCTCAGGCAGCCCTTCCTCACGGAGAGGGTGCTCAGGCACTGGGATGCACTGCCCAGGGCATGGGGGAGTCATCGTCCCTGGAGAAGTTTAAGGAGAGGCTGGATGTGGCACTTAATGCCGTGGTCTGGATGATGTGCTGGTGTCAAGTCATAGGCTGGACTTGATGACCTCACAGGTCTTTTCCAGCCTCAACAATTCTGTGATTCTGTGAATGACTATGTCTGGACCAAGGACGGCTGTGTTGTTGACATGACATGCATTTATATCCCTTAGTGTGCCACTGTTAAGGCTTTTCTACTACCAAATTAACAGTAACATTTAAGGAGAGAAACTGTAACTGAGTGCAGTATATAAACATATACAAGACTGCATCTTAAACTAGAACGTGTGCACAAAAACCTCCACTCAGATGTCCACCTGAAATAGACTTTAAATTCATTCTACATTAGGCCTCTCCTGGTACTCGGACTTTATGAGTATACTCATTGAAGGGTTACAAAAAAGGCTTTGACAGAAGACTCATACTGTTGCTACTAAGGGGGTAGGGGTTTGTGTAATAAATAAATAAAATGGTTTAAAAACAAAACCTCCCCTGTAAACAGAAGCTGCTTCAGGGTGAATGTAGTGAGAGTATCTTCAATAGCTATACCTAAAATACTCATTTACAAAAAAACCCTAAATATTTCCACATTAAGCAGGATTTTGTTTGCCATACCAGAATTAAACTGCATACAATTTGCACAATGCCTGCATTTAAGATTTAAAGGTGTACCAAAATATTTGCTTCTGTAGAATTCTAGGCATGGACCAGTGAGTATAAACATCTTTTTTAATAACTTCTGAGTTACTATCATAACAGTCTAACTCTTCTCACTGTACAAAGCTCTAGTTTCAGTCCTACCCTGGAAGATGACGGCACAGAGGGTGACATAACACAGTTCTTTACGCTTCATTAACCAGAGTAGACTAGAAAATATTTCATTAAGGAAAGACTCTATTACAAGCAAAATTTGTCCATGACCCAATACAATAGAATATAAAAGTTCCACAGAACTTCTGAGATAAGCAGGATGAGAATTTAAACTTCTTGTTCACCATTTATAAATTATATACTACAAAAAATACTTAAATTTAAATTTCTGTATTTACACATTCTAGAAGAGAATTTATAGTTTAGAAAAAGCTTTTGAAATATGAGGAGGATAAGAAACAGTTTTTACCAATAGTAGCAAACATCCAACTTTATTAGCTTTTCCAAAGTGCTGACTTCTAATTTGGGGAGGGAGGGGAAGGGGGAGAAGGGGAGGGGATTAGGGGTATGTGTGGATTTGAAGGGTGTTTTTTTTAAAAAAAGTCTCCTAGAAGAGTACCTACCTCGATACAACTCCATCCTGCAGACAAATGTTCATAAAACACACAAGTAAAGAAATAAAACTTTGAAAGATAGACATCCGAGATATAAGTATCACACACAAAAGATATTCAGAAGAGTTACAATAGAGGTTAGAAAAAAACCAAAAAAACTTCAGGCTGAAAAAAAAAATCAATTTCATTTTGGGAAGCAAATCAACAAAAAAACTCAAAACAAAAAAACAGTGTTTATAATCCAGCTTTGTGAAACCTGTGAGAATTTTATCCCCCAAGAATTTCAGCCTGAATGTTAAGCATGCAGATATTAGTGCTGGTTTCTATCACCTAGGCAAGGATGAACAACTTCAGTTCAGTGGAAAATTAGTCTGATAGCTAGAGGGGGGAAAAAAGAAAAAAAAAAGAAAAGATGTTTTTTCCTTATGAAGCCTTAGGCCGTGACATGAAGTATATCGCAAAACTTATTATCTGTAAAACACTGGTTTAGATTTACATTTTCATCTTTCCATTGACTGGATTTGTTCTTAGGAATACTAATTATTTTACCCACACTTGCCTGTCTTCCTCCTCACCTTTAGTTTTTTCCAGAAACTGAACAGAAAAAACACAGTTGGAAAAGAAGGTATAATGTAAAACATTAAATAATATTAAAATTATAATTTGTGATATGACAGTGCCTTAGAATAACTGCCTTATTCATGAACACAGCTTTCCATGTTTTTTTTTTCCCTTGAGGGATAGCTGGTAAAACTTTTGCTAAACAGTACCATGGTCCAGGAAAGCCCAGTGAGTTTGCAGGTGGGGAAATCTCATTTCAGGTGTTCCTGTAACACACTGTATTCTAATTCTGGCCATGACCTTTACCTTCAGGAAATCAGTGCAACTGTTTTTCCTGGACCGATCTTACTGGATTTTATTTTAAACCTGGTTTGGGACTGTCCCACAGTGTTTGTTACAAAGCACCTACTCAACAAGTTTTGATCTCTTTTGGGACTGCCAAAGTGCTGTAGTACCACAGAGAGTAAAACCTGCTTTTTTCCCTGTGTGTCTAAGTGTACGTAGCTACTGGCATTTCGCATTTATTTCATTTGGCTAACGGTGTGAAGGGGGAAGCAAAAAATTAACAAGCCAACATCGGCACTGAAGGAGACAGCACAAAAATGCTGTAGTGTTTTGATCCACGATTTTGAGATTTACATGTGTTGAAAGAAATTTTCTATGACCAGAGGCTTCCCAAATGATTTATGTGTGCAAGTCTCTGCCGAATATGTAGCAACTCATGTTAACAGAGGTTTAGCCTGATAAATACAAGCCATTCCATACTATTCAAATGAATTTAAAAAAACCCAAAACCTTTAAATCTTCACTCTACGCTACAAATTTCACATCCAAAAATGGTAAAACTCAAAATAACTTAGTGTGTTCATCCTAACCAACGTAAAGCCATTCATCTTCAAACCCATTGACATATGGTGACATCTCACCGACACTGACCGAATTGCCTTCAAAAGTTACCACGCTCAGCACTTTGCAGAGGCATGTGACACTGGAGAAGCTGTTGAAATAACACTGAATTATTTAGTACTTGTTGTACCTTAAGAAATATAAGTAGGAGCAGTCAGCATCCTTATGGTCTTTCACTGCAGGCTAGGCTGTCTATTGCATACCAGATTTTCCTCCGCATTACCAAAGGCGAGATTAGATCTAAATACAAGAACACAAGGCAAACTATTTCCTGCATTATTCCACACTTGCATGGCCTCAGCCTCAGACATCTGTTGTTAGCTTTCTGAATATTTCACCAGGACTGCTACTTCTACACTCAAAGCACCGAAGTACAGTTGAAAATAAGACATAAAATCAAAGAATCAAATAGATAATGGAATAATAATCATAGCTGTTGCTCACTGAAAAACTGACATGAAAGTTGAAAAGCATAGTTATTGTGACAAAATATTTTGAAACACTACTACAAAAACTACAGACACAAGTTTTTAGATGAGCTATCTGACACATATTCCCAAAACCCAAATAGGTTTTTAACTTACAGTTTTGTAATCCTCTCATTGACTCTTCATAGTGAAAACACAAGTTTTCTGCATCCAAAACTGTAATTTATAGCCTACACACTTGGGCAACAAAAAAAGTCTGGAATATAATTTGTGACATCACAGAATCTTTCAGATGAATACATTTTTACAGTAACTTACAAATTCATAAATATTTAAACTGCCATAATTATTACCATCTGACATCTGTCACTTCTCAATATACATTCTTCCTCGAGTGACAGCAGTGTTCCTCCCAAGAGCCACCATTCAGAATTTTGAATAGTTATGTCATTTTACAGAGGAAAAGATACTGCACAAGGAAAAGCAGAATCCTATTACAATTTTTGCCTCTATTACTCTCTTTAAAATTCTACTCACTTGGTCTATGTCAGGTTATCAGCTGCCCATACCTCTTTAATAGTTGCATAAGTGAAATGTACAAACAAAATTAATTCAGAATTGATTTTATGTTAATATCAAGTATTGTAACTTTAATACTGCTTGTGTAGTATCAGTAATACATATTAGGCTTCAATTTCAAAAGCATTCCTTATATTAAATATGTTAATCTAACTAATAACCTTGTTTCCTTTTTCAAATGGGCAATCTCACAAGGCTAATATTTCTTCTATTATTTTTTTCTCACAGACCCCAGATGTTTTCTGTATTTAGCTATATTTTAGCTGTATGTAGCTGTATTTCTGCTACCTAGGCTCTCTGACTAAAATAATGCATTATTTATTTTGCATGTCAGATCCATCATTAAAGAGAAGTATATATTTTGTATTGGATATATATTCCATTGATACCTATAAATGAAGACTGTCCTGCAATTAAGCATAATTCAGAATGGAGCTGAGAAACTTAAGTGTCATTTTTATATTCTCTGAATGTCCTGATTTTCTACAGAAGACCCACAAACAAGATATCTTCAGATTATTTAGGGCTGCATTTTCACATTTATTATCAAGCTACTAAACACAGCCTTACTACCCAGGTTACCAGCTGAAATCAACACAATTGGTAATACCTATAACTTTTTTTTTTACTCATTTGATAGTCAATTGATAAAGAAATCAAAACTGTCTCAAAAATGCAAAAGTTTTTAAAAGGAGGTTAGATAAGCCAAACTGAGAGGCCAAATGACCAGATTAGTGCAAGAGAGGAACTCCGAACCTGTGAATGCTCCTGTATTACTCAGAGAAAATGCCTAGCAGTATTTTTTGCTGGTGCAATTAATTCCCTTCAACATTGTCAACTGTTCTTTTCATGCAAACTTTTGGACAGAAGGGTCTTTTTGTTTCCTGCTGTTCATACAGTTTTAGACAAGGAAAATAAAGGATGACAAAATAAATATAACCCGTGCAGAAGTCGGGAATGGAAGGGGAGACTGTGATTCATTTTGGTGAATTAGTTATTTAAAACACAGATGTTTTCATGACCTACATACCAAAAACTGCCTGCAAGGCACCTTTCCCTCATCATTACTACTCCCTCACAAAAGCTGCATGTCCTGTTTTCACCTCAGCGAGTGACTCCACCTTCTCTTCTCAACTCGAGACCCAGAAATCTTTTTCCCTGAACAGGAAAGATGGACTAGACTGTCTTCTCCCATCTCAATTTTGGTTTACTGGATAGCCTTTCTTCCACATGAACTTTCTCACTAAAGCTTAGGATCCAGCAGTGTCTAAACCTAATTTTATTGGGAGAGAGAAGGCGAGGAAGAGGGTAACCCATATAGCATTCACCAGCCTTGGGCATCCCTCCAGCCACACAGGTGGCCTCTTGATCCTTCTGATGGAAACTACTTCTAGGGCAGCTGCAGCCTTTGCCCAGATGCTTTGAAGAGGTAAAGAACACCCCACTATCATCACTTTACAGTAGATTAAAGTATTTGCTTTGCATTAGTATAGAACTAAGAGATAAAGAGATTACATCAACTTTGATTTTTGCAGTGTTAAATCAGATTCTCAGAGGAAGGTAGCAAGGAATGTGGAAAAAAACCCGTAACTGCTACAGGATAATAAACTAATTACTACATGGTTAGCTAAAAGAATATTCTCCAATTAGTAATGTCAAGGGCACATTTGACAACATGAAGACCTCAAAAGTTGCCATTTTATAGATCTTCTATCTAAACCAGCAGCATACTTTAATAATTTGAGTGAGAAATACTGAGAAAGTAGCATGTGAAAGAGCCAGCTACATGCAGCTTTGATGTCTTCTCTTTCTCCACTTTTGAATGCTATAGTCTGCTGAGGTGAAAATAATTTCTCCTCTGGCAGAGCTGCAGGTTTTTTCTGCTAGAAAATGTACAGCTCAAGAGCTTTCTTGGGTTTTCCTTTTCCATTGCTTAGTTAACTGAGAAGCTTTCGTATCTTTCTGACAGATTTTACTGAAAATTGCAGCAACATTATTAATTCAGAACTATTCAACATTGAGAGCATACAACTGTCCAGAGAAACTGGCACATATATCCACCTGCAGACAAGTGACATGTCCAGTAATTCCAGTCGAGTCCAGTCCAGTTGAGCCCTGGACAGAATGTTTTTCTTACATCAAAGTATGTGTTTTTAATCTATCTTGACTCATAGAGTCATCAAACAGCACTTCAGCATGAAAGATGAGAAAACCAGCACAAAAACACACTCAGACACAAAGAAGGAAAACAATAAAATGGAAAAGGCACCACTTAAAGTCATAGTGACCCCCTAGTAAGTGCTCATGAAAAGCAGTGAGGCAACAGAACACAGCATAGAGAAGAAAAAGGATTATATTTAATTAAAGTACTTTTAAAGTAAGCCTTGACAGAGAGCAACTCTAAAGATGTTCTGAAAGATGAGAGTAGACAGGTTTGCTAGCATTAAGCAGACACAAGGACAGAGCTGCACAACACAACTGGGAAGTGTTTGTTGCTGGAGAAGTGGATTTGAGGGGAAAGGAAATGCACATCTTATCTGCTTGACAGATTTTTTTTTTTCCCCTTGAAATTTTTTGAATAAAAAAGGATCTGGCTTGGCTGGTAAAAAAATAAAACCAGAATAATGTATCGATGCACCGTCCACTATCACACTGGAGAGCTAGAGTGTGGACCATTCTGAGCTCTGAGGAGTCTGTTGATCCTCAGTGAGGTCTTTTGTTGAACCAATTTTATTTTCTTTTTGTTGTCACTGGGGAAAGAGCAGTTGAAATGCCTGTCATGTACTAGGTGAGAAGAATGGTTGCATATGCACAGGTTTGGCCTGGAAACACTCTGTGGCATGCCTAGAAAGGCAGTGCTGTAAATGTCCTCCATCCGGGTCAGGGCAAGCACCCATATAGGCTGGGCAGTGACCGGCTAGAGAGGAGCCCTAAAGAAAAGGAGTTGCGGGTACTGGTGACAGCTCAACATGCGCTGTCAGCGTGCACTTGCAGCCCAGAAAGCCAATTGTGTCCCGGGCTGCATCAAGAGGTGGGTGGCCAGCAGGGCGAGGGAGGTGATTCTCCTCCTCTACTCCACTCTCGTGAGACCCCACGTGGAGTGCTGCGTCCAGTTCTGGAGCCCACAGCACAAGAAAGATCTGGACGTGCTGAAGCGTGTCCAGAGAAGGGCCACGAGGATGCTCAGAGGGCTGGAGCACCTCTCCTATGAAGACAGACTGAGAGAGTTGGGGCTGTTCAGCCTGCAGAAAAGGCGGCTCCGAGGAGACCTTATTGTGGCTTCCAGTATCTTAAGGGGGCTACAAGAAAGCTGGGGAGGGGCTTTTTAGGATGTCGGGTAGTGGCAGGACTAGAAGGAATGGCTTAAAGCTAGAGATGGATTGTTATGGATTGGAGGTTAGGAAGTTCTTCCTCATGAGGGTGGTGAAACCCTGGCAAGGTTGCCCAGAGTGCGGGTGGAAGCCCCATCCCTGGAAGTTTCTAAGGCCAGACTGGATGGGGCTCTGAGCAACTCAATCTAGTGGGAGACATTCCTGCCCATGGCACAGGGGTTGGAACTAGATGATATTTAAGGTCACTTCCAACCCTGACAATTCTATGATTCTATAATTAAATACTTCAATATTTTAGGTTCAGAGACTCATTGATGGAACATCTCATGTCAGAGCAGCAAGCTGGGAATTTCTCCACTGGGCATAAGGAGAATCAGCACAAAATAACTGACCTGCTATGAACAGGGAGCATTTAGGCAGAGAGGGAGAGATGCAGTAATAAAGAGCAAGCAAAAGAAGGGGAAGAACAACCTGTGTACACAGGAAGAAGACAGAAGGACAGAATGCAACTGATGAACAAAAAATAACAGACTTCGTAGATGGCAACTACTGTGTCCAGGTGCTGCTGAAGAGTTAAGGCAAAATTCTTATCCAAGTATTTGCTGAAGACTTCTTTAGCAATTCCAAAAATAAATCTTTTATGAAAACAGCTTCTGCTCTGGAACGAGCCAAAATATCACCTCATCCAACCTCCTGCATAACATGGTTTTAGAACTCTGCAATAATCACAGAATCATAGAATCATCTAGGTTAGAACAGACCTTTAAGATCATTGAGTACAACCAAATCCATCACTAAACCATATCCCTAAGTGCCCCATCTGCATCTCTACATCTACATCTCTAGGGATGGTGACTCAACCACTTCACTGGGCAGCCTGTTCCAGTGCTTGACAACCCTTCCAGTGAAGAAATTCTTCCTAATATCCAATCTAAACCTTGTCAATGCAAGACAAAGCCTCTTGCCATGTCAGTTGCTACCTGTGAGAAAAGACCTCCCACCTCACTAGAACATCTTTTCAGCAAGTTGTAGAGACCAGTAAGGTCTTCCCTGAGCCTTGTTTACTCCAGGCTAAACAACCTCAGTTCTCTCAGCCGCTCCTCATACTACTTGTGTTCTAGACCCTTCACCAGCTTTGTTGTCATTCCTTGGACAGACTCCAGCACCATAATGTCCTTTCTTGCAGTGAGGAGTCCTAAACTGAACACAAGGGGGATAATCACCGCCTCGGTCTCCCTGACCACACTATTTCTGATATAAGGCTGTTGGCCTTCTTGGCCAACTGCAGGCACATGTTCAGCCAGCTGTCCACCAACATGCCCAGGTCCTTTTCCACCAAGCAGCTTTCCAGCCACTCTTCCTTAAGCCTGTAGCATTGCATGGGGTTGCTGCAACCCAAGTAGAGGACCAACAACATTGCCTTCTTCAGGAAACGCTCTTCGGAAAACCCAAAGTGTTCTGTTAAGATGCCGGCTAAAGCCCAAGTGGGCATCTTTGGAAACCTCCTTTGAATCCTGGAAGATCACTTCATAGGCTGCTGTGTAGTCTGGGCTTCCAAAGCTTGTGACAATGGGCTGCGCCAGCAGCAGCAGGATACTGTGCTC
Organism: Apaloderma vittatum; assembly: GCF_000703405.1. Lineage (NCBI taxonomy): Eukaryota > Metazoa > Chordata > Aves > Trogoniformes > Trogonidae > Apaloderma > Apaloderma vittatum. Next base: position 103,121 of record NW_009722222.1, on the reverse strand, counting down.
CAAGCTTAATACAAGGCCTCTGTAAAGCAAGAGGCACAGGAAGGCCTTTTCTATTGACTACATTCCTCCTCTTCATGCTGAGTTCCGAATCATGGAATGTACCCGAGAGAAATACTTTGACTGACAGCTGTACCTCTTCCAAGCCACTGCCTTTTCCTCTAATTTTCTAGGTAACAATTTGAGAGATAACAGACCAAGATGATGCAACATGATGTGCAACCACTGTTAGATTTAGTTGCACCTTACTCCATAGCAAAGCAGCACTTCCAAGAACAGAGAAAAAATGTCAGATGCTCTTGCCTTAAGTCAGCCCAGTTTCTCTAAGACAGTGCTCCTGATCTACTGAGACCTGCCTTCTCGACCTTCCTTCCTTCCACAGCTGAGTAGTTTGCGGCTGCTGCTGTGGCTGCTTCTTTTGCAGTTTAAACACCTAACGAAGGTAATTGCTCAGGGTGCAGCTGCAAGCAACGTTAAAAGAAAAGAATACAAATCAGAACTGTCGTTCTCTACAGGCATGTTAAGGAAATCTGAAAATATTAGTAGTGTTTCAAAATTCTTCCTAAAAAAATGAGCAGGTAGCAGACTTGCTCCAGGAAAGTGCTTTTACTCAGGTTTTATTCCATGTCACAGGTAATTCTGAAAGTCCCTTAGACACCTTCTCTTGGCTGCTAGTGTAACTTGAAGTTGAAAAAAACCCCAATGACCATTCAAATTATGTATCTGCAGCTTTTAAAAGATGATTATGGTGTACCAGAGAGAAATCTTAAAAGTGTCACAGCTCTTTCCACAGCAGAGAAAAAGAAGTAGCAGGGCTACTTTGGAACAAACATTACCTCCAGAACTTATATAATGAAATATTCTTAAGTCTTTTCATTTGTTGAGTACAAGTATTTTCAAAATGATGTACTTCTCAAAAACGCTGACAGAATAAAACGCTGCATGAGCTGTACACATATCACAAAAACAACAATATTTTTGTCTGGCACAGGGGACAACTTAATCATTCTGCTATTCACATTTCCATGTTGTTTCATACTCTAGTAATCCCAAATGATAGTTTTTTGGTCCAGCCAACTTTATGACAAAAAGTAACAAGTCTATGTTCTTGAAAGTACTCTCAGTTACATTGAGACATCTGATTGTATTAGATTTGTTCATTAAAAAAGCAAACCAAGTCAAGAACAGCAAAACAACTGGATGTCACTGAAAAGAGTTCCTCAACTGGGTGGCACCAAGTTTACATAAAAAAATTTCCTTCATTCTTCCCCAATAAAAGCCACTTGTATCTATAAAACACTAAGAGTCAAAACACATCGAACACTCAGTGCAGGGATACCAATTTGTAAAAAATGACATTATGTGTAAATTAATTCCTGTGGAGAGAACACAAACCTTTTTTGGGTATTTTCGTTTGGTTTGTAAAATATTTCTGGAAAATTCATCTCACTTTCTAGTAAGCTGTTTATCAGTTTAGAAAAAGAACATACTCGTCATGAAATACATTCATGACAATTTGATATTTTCTGAAAAATTAGCTGCTTACACCTCTGAAAGATGTTAATGGTTTATTTATGCTACTTGCACAACAAAACCCCTGTAAAAAGCACCAGGTCTGCATAACACCAGGAACAGATTTCAAGAACAGTAAACAATGGTGTCTTGTACTCCGCACCTTTTGTCTTGGGGACTGTTACTGACCAAATACTATCAGTACGAAGGGAAGTCTGCTTTAGCTTCTGGGCAAGCATATCAGGAACGTGTACAAGCATCATAACCCAACAGTCAGCCATTCCTGTTTCTTCCTTATACTTCAAATACTGAGTTCTTCCTGCTTGTTCCCAGATTCAAGATTTTTCTGTAGAACTGTAGAAATGCATATATCAGGAGACAGACTGAAATAATTTATCATTCTATGCCCACAGAATTTTTATATCAAAAGACCTTTGTCTTCAAAACCAGCTCACATTTGCTGGGATTTTTTTTTCCTTCTCTCTCCAGCAAGAGAACTCAGAATATTTACAAAGGCTTATAATGTTATTGCCATCACAGTAGTGTAATTTTCTACAACTACAACATTTTCTTTTATTAAGGGTCTTCTTAATGTGTTTAAAATTTATCTTGCCCATTTGAATTTTCATATCTAAGTATTTTAAAATCAGTGAATTTGAAGAATGAAATGTTAGAATGAAACAGTTTGAGTGAAACTACAATGGAAGTTTAAGAACTCAAATGTGTCACAAGTTGCTGCAGATGGGTTTATAAAAGTTCTTACCTCTACCTGAATCAGTGATTTCAAAATATACACAGTAGTGAAACTTTATATTTCAAACCTTACTTTTAGAACTGTACTTCTCAAAAGCTAAATTTCCCATAAACTTTTATCATTTTACTCCATCACATATTATCCCATGTATGAAAAAAAAAGCATATAAGAAGATGAAAAGCTAGTTTAAAACCCCGATATTTCTGTCCTTAAGGAAGATCTAACACTTCAAAGCTGATATCAGAAAGATAGGAAGTTGACATCCTGAAATCTATTACAAAACAGAAATTTCTAGAATTTATATTGGTAACTAGCATCTTGGGCAGCATAGAGCCTGTAATCTTATTTCACATTCTATTTCTTATTTCATGAACAACTGTTACTCCTTTAAAGTATTTTGTCTTGGGGACAATATATTGTATTTGTATTGGGGACAATATGAAATATTCTATGATTCACAAGAACACAGGAAAGAAGACTGGGCCTTTGTGAGAAGTCAGAAAAGCTGGACTGCACATACTTGTTTGTCAGAGCAGAAGACTGATATACAGATACAGCAAGAACTATTTTTTTTCCACCTAAATCAGAAGTAAATATTTGTAAGGATATGTCTTTGGATCAGTAGGAGATGCAAAATATCACAGGAGTTGGCCATAAGTGTTTGCACTGAAAACCAGTAAAAACTTTATTTGCTAATTATTTTTAAATCACTTATTTTACATCACTTGCTGAAAGCATTCCACTGATAAATCTATAAAGAATTGACAGCAAGTATATTATTGTCACAAAAAATAGCTCCTGTTACTCTTGCTGTCTTATCAAGTCACATATCAGGGACACTCCAGGGCTAATCAACTATTTTAATAGACATTTCCACCAATTAAAACTTTTTAGGGAATATCTTTGAAATTATTCAGTAATTTAAATAAAATCTACAGTGAAAATCCAAAGAGGTAACAGTAACACACTGTAGTTCTCAATCTCATGTAAAAATAGCATCTGAGACTCCCAAGTGGGACAAATACATGTATATTAAAATAAGCAGGCACATAAATTAATGGAACACCACAAAGAAAGTAACTGAAAGTAGCATATTAACAATTCAATAAACAAGGAAAATCTGCTACCTATATAAGTATTAGAAAGGTGTCAAGTATTTGTCCTGACATCACTAATAAGCAGGAACACTGAAGGGCAAGATTGCAAAACAATTTTCAATCCATTTAGTAACTAACTACTAACTAATATCGCATTTTAAGAAACAGCTCAAGCATCTACTATGAAATTAAACAAAAGGATTCACTGTTGTGCTCCTATATAGTTATTGTAAAGCAATACTTGATTTATTTTTTTTTTTATATTCCTTGTTAACTGAACGCAAATCATTTATCTAACTAGAAAACGCTTGCTGAACTGATAAATGCTGTGAATCCTTTATGCAATCAGATCTGTTGTCCACCTTGCTGCCTAGAACTCTGGGCTATAAGGTGGGAAAGCATCCAATAATTGCTCCTTGAACAAGGGAGAGGTTGTCATATTAGATGGTAAAGTGCTACTGAAAATCTTTCTGGCTAGAATTTGGAACGACTGACTATCAGGCAAGCAAGAGAGAAAAAGGTATCTCCAAAAAAAATAGTAACATTTTCTACTAGAAGAAATTTCTAATGAAGTGATGACCAATTTCACCTTCTGACTTGGGACTGTGTGGGCTTTCTGATGATTGTGAAATGAGACTAATATTGGAAGGTGCAGCAGTACAGTATAAAGAAAAAGGTTCTACTGTGAGCTACATTCTGACGTATTTCCCTCTTGCATATTTACTGCTGTATAAAAAGCAGTTGCATACCGATGCATTAAAGGAAAAATACAACAGAGTTGAACTTCAGGTCTTATTCATTTAAGTAATTTCTTGCCTGGTACCTTTTAGCTTTAGCTTCCCTCTGTGCTATTACTTATTTCAGAGACAAAATAATTTTATATCCTCAGCCAGTTCTGTTGTAATAACTTCAGTACCCATTTTTTGTGGGCAAGAAGCTCTCAATACTCAATTTCTTCAATAATTTTTGCTGTTGAAATCCCATAATCTTTAATAGAATTATTCCTAACTCATAAATTCCTTATTAGACTACAAAGTCAACCACCTTTATAAAAAAACCCAACCATATCCAAGTGAGGCAGAGTCTCACAAAAGTAAGACCTGATACAAATTTGGCAGATCAGTATGTCCACCCAGTGCACAGTTAAAGCCACTGGGTTTCTGCAGTTGCTGAAATCTTTTAGTGCACAGTAAATCAGATTATCAGGACTTGAATATATGCTCCATATAAAAAAAAAAAACCTTAAAAAAATTATCGCAAAAAGAGCACATAGTTCTTACTAGCAAAGGGATATAAAACACACATAAATCATCCATGCATGTAATTCTGCCTGTTCTTCCAGTTACTATCAGCATGGATAAAGGGTGAGGTCTTCATCAGTTATTTCTCTCAAGTTCAACTAAGGGGACAAGGCTGCTGTCTATGACTACTACTGAAAACCACATGAAAATAAGTCCTCTCATCTTTTACACTTCAACAACCATTGGGAACACACTGTTCCCATGCATCGGACCGTTATTTTTCAAGATTATTTCCTCATACAGTTACCTGAACAAGCTAGAATGAAAGTGAGAACATGCAAGCCCTTTCTTCATTCCACATTAGGGGGTTCCTTTTTAAACCAACCTCATCTGATGGTTATGAATTTCAGCATACCCTTTGCTAGGAGATCTAACTTCCATTCTGGATGTTTTTACCCTCCTCTCAGGAAAAGATCTGAGGTTGGGGGGAAGGAAAGAAAAAAGTATGAAAGAACACAAAGAAACCCCTTACCTATGCCTCTCTTCTGAAAAGAAGGCAGAGTGGCAGGGCAATTTGGAAACTTGTAATGAAGATAAAAACTGAATGCAAAATACCAATATATATAGTTTAATGCTAAAAAGCCTGTAGTTTTCTACAGAAAGGAAACCTTGACAGTAACACTGCATGAAGCAGCTATGTATTCTGTACTGTAGAACCAAGGTTATTGATTCTAAGTCTAACTGTGTGGCAGAATGCGAATTCTACCTCCTGTACAGAATGGTTCACTTTTGGATTCTTCAGTAAATGATCCTCATACCAAAATAGCTACAACTAAAGTAGCCACTTAGGCTTCCTAAGAAAAGCCTTAGCCTGTAAAGAATGGCCTTCGTCAGCTACCTGAGAACATCAAACTACTGATTAAAACATTTTAAACAAAATAAGCAGTAGTCTTTTCATTTGAATGGAAGTTTATCCTTTTATTCCCTTGGTGAGGAAAGCACTGGGACTGGGGCGGAGTTTCTTTGAAAGGATCTTAAGGAAGAGAAAGTAAATCAATAGAATTACTGTAAAAATATACTGTAAAAAAACCTAATTCATACAGAAAATATGGCTCAAAGTCTATTTTAAAAATTACAAAATTTATTCCAAATAATGATACTTCCACATGACAGACAGGAAGGGGACACAATCACCATTAATTTTTATAGTACCAGATGATGCAGACGTCGCTTGCATGAACCAAGCACCTGACAAAACTAAGAATTCCTGACAGGACAAGAGGTAACAGGCACAAGCTTGAACATAAGAAGTTCCATCTAAACATGAGAAGGAACTTCTTTACTGTGAGGGTGGCAGAGCACTGGAACAGGCTGCCCAGAGAGGTGGTGGAGTCACTCTCTCTGGAAAGGTTCAAAGCCCAGCTGGGCAGCACCCTGTGCCACCTGCTCTAGGTGACCCTGCTCTGACAGGGGCTTGGACTAGATGATCTCCAGAGGTCCCTTCCAATGCCCACCGTTCTGTGACTCTACAACCAGGAACTAACTGCAAAAAGGATGTCTCTTCAAACTTTACTACTAAAAGTCAGATTCTGACCTCTTTATAAAGGGTAGTACCTCACTCCATAACTGAATCATACTTGTCTCAGTGAGACTATCACTTTAAGCATTCCACTAGCTAAAGAAAACCATACACAAACCACAAAGAATGCCCTGATAATGTCCTGGTTTTCCCAAGAACCTGACCTCAACCAAATCCACTGTACTAAGCCTGTACCACAGGCTATACAACTAAAAATTAATCTGGGATGAATCCATAGAGGAAAATTTTGTGTTAAGCTCTTATTACTTAGTGAGATAACAGAAACTTTAATTCAACAGTGTAAGAAAATGGAAGGCAACATTAACTATTTTTCTGATATCTAGATCAGAGCTAAACAAACAATGAACATATGGCTTTCCTCTACAAGAGAAATATGCCTGATACAGCAGTAAACAGAAATATGCAAGGCATGATGAATATTCCTTAAGAATCAAGGAAAGAAAATAGCTCTTTACAGCCATCGGCTGGGCTTCTGTAAGTGGAAAAAGTTGAAGAAAATTATTGAGAAGGTTTAGATCCAGGGGCAACACAGATCTTAAGACTCTGACTTGTCATAAATGCCTGTGCTTTTGATAAGCAAGTCATATTGTGTAAACATTTTATCTATATTATAGAATCTGTCACTGTTTTGCAAGAAGAAAAGCTCTACCAGGGCCTTTCATTAGGAAAAAAAGAAAAGCAGTCATGGATGAAAATACTTAGGCTGCTTTGCCTTTGACCATTAAGTTGCTATTAAAAATATGTTATGTAAAGTATATTTAATTACTTTTTATATTAGTATAAAGCCTGTTATCACCAGTGGGGAATCTAGACCAAGGAAAAAAACTTCTAATCTCACTATGCACCTGCATTATACAAATTAAGGACAAATTTTATACCAAACCTTGTCAAATTTTGCTGGTGAAAATCTGTATAGCCATATCGGTACTTAAAAAACCAGAATTAATGTAATGGAATTTTACCTAAAGTAGCAGAAAAGTACTTACCTTAGAAGAAAGCTGATTTGTATGGCTCTGCTGCATTTTTTTCTAGTCATGTACTATGGAAATTGACTGCCAAATCTGATCTGCACAGGATTAAGCTAATGTTTTATAATTAGAACTGAATATCTATCTGCACTGCAAATAGTTATATACAGTTGGACTCCTTCCTAATTCATTTGATGCTTCTGAGGGACACAGATTTTTCAGATTTATATGCATCTTCCTCCTAAAGCACTGATCTTTAAAGTGGTGCCATTAGTCTATGAAATGCAAATACAAACGATTTCCCAACTCCTACACAGATGTCTTTATACAGAAACCACTTCTCACTTGTTTTGGGGAAAAATAGTTCTACCTGGGAGTCTTGCTGGACCAATGGTACAGAGACATCAGGACTGATTTGATAAAGGTGTCACTGCCCTGCTAAAGACTTTCCAAGGCTGGGAAGGGGATTGCCTATCCACTTCAGGATGGGCAAATAAAGGACACTTAAATCTCACTGAATAAAGAGCAAAACAGGTGGTAAGTATCTAAGTGCTTTTGAAGATACAGCTACAGTGTCTCTTCAAAACACACATTATGATGACTCCTACGTCACTTGAAAGGAATAGACTGAGTTATGCACATCACGTAACTAAAAATAGTATTGAAAAATTCAAAAATTAAGCATGATGTTTAGTGTCCAAACCACAATTTCAGCCATGATAAAATATAACCTACCAAAGTGATATAAAGGGACTTCACATGTAAGATTGGTACTTCCAATGTCTTGAGGCAAGCAAACAAAACAAACCCCATGAACCATATATCTGCTTCTCAGTGATTGCTTCAGCTTTTAATATTATATTGAGACTAATAAACTGTGATCTCCAGTGCACCAGAGGCCTCCCAGTCATTTCAGTGCATTGTTGAAATGAATTTCTCAATCTCTCAGAGTCAGACAAAAACTGCCAAGAAAACTGTCCTGTATCCAGTCATTTACTCATGAAATGATACACTCTTAACTTTACCACAATATTCTACAATTTACTACTCTAATTTTTCATCATTAATAGTCAGAGGATTCACTGGGAAGTCTTTTGTCACAAGTCAATTATTCACCACTGCCTAAGTGTGGAAGTTATCAGAAGCAAATTCAATGGAAGCATTAACACAGTTTAATTAAAGATAACACCAGTATCTGTAGTCAAATTTTCAAAAGAATTTTCAGCTCGTTTAGACACCAAAGTGAAGGTTTATTATCAAAAGAATTCAATATGCAGTATCATCATACATATAGACAGACTCTTAAATTAAGCCCAACTATTCCCTCTTTTCTACCACCTCAGGGAGAAGACCAAGGATTACTAAAAGCTTATGTTGTGTGCCATCATAGAGCTGTCAAGAGTATTTTGCTCCAAGTTACAAAACTAAGACCAAAGAGACTATTTTGAAAACTAGGCCATATATTTTGGCAATGGAATCCAAGTTGAACTTTAAATAAGTAACACAGCTCAAAAGACAAGGGTAAGATGGTCTGTAAATGCAGTCGGGAGGTTCTCAGTGATAAGGAGCAGTGCCTGTACAATATACTTCTAAAGAGCCAAAGGACAAGCCAGGTAATCACTTGAACACAGACGAGTAACCGGCGTTTTGGGAGAGAAAAAAACCTACCCTAGACAAATGTAAGAGCTGTGGCATAAAGGTTACAGCTTAAGCTCTCACTTGCTTTACCAAGCAAAGCATCCATGTATGAAAGAACTGTGATTTAGCAGCTAAAACCACAGGACAGAAGCACCTTGGCAATTTTGGAAGACAATATGCTCAGGATTTCCCAAAACAGTGTAACTGACTAGTTTCAGGCCATTTTCATACCTGATTTGATCAGCTTCAGCAGGTAGGGAAGCACTTTCTATGAGCTTGTTACACATCTGCATTACATGCAGCTTTTGCTACAAATATTAATTCAGTTCCTTTGAATAGCTGTGAGAAAACTGCATAAATATAAATACATATATATAAATAAATTTTATACATAAATTCCAATTATATCTTAAAAATGTGCTAAGAAATATCTACTCATTTTCTCTGAGTCACAACATAATAGCACTAACATCTGAATATTCATAAATTACTATCAGTATTGCTGTGCTGAATCAAAGTTTGCATGTAGCATTTTTGACCTACCATATGGAAATTAATCAAAAAGTTTCCAAAAATTTTCAGCGCATCTGTTATAAACATGATGCCTTTAAAGAGTCATTCACTGCTTTTATTCACTACAGAAAATACATAGGCTCTAGACAGAGGTCAGCAGCACAGTGGAAAGTATCTAAAATGCAACACAGAACATCTCAAGAGTGAGATTCTATACAGATGCGGTAACTTTAGAACTAAATCCATTTAGATTGGTGTGGCTAAGAAGAGGAAATTAATTTTTAAAATGTATATACGACAGATGCAGATGAAACTGATGCCGTGAAAAGGCCGAAATCAGAACTTAATAGCCTTGATGTCTATTCAGCAGGTATTGTTTATTGCAGCGCTGGGCACACCTAGGAGAGCTCCACCTGGTGTGTGCTCCGAGAAAGGCCAGACGTACAGCTTCTATACAGTTCAGATATACATATTCATGCGATTTCCGAGAACTCATTAACATGTTGCCACCCACTCCCGCATGCATAATACAGTCTTTCGGTGGTCATCAAGGCCTCTGGTGGTCGTTTTACTTCATCACGGTAGTCTTCATCGGGCTGTCCTGTTGATGGGCTCCATTCAGTTCACTCCTTGTCTTTGTTAAGAGACTCCAAGGCCTAGGCTGGTTCTGCAGATCTTACTGACCCTTGGAAGTCCTGGGATGTTCCATCTTTGAAGGTGAGAGCATCCTGCCCTCGGGGATAAGCTCTGCTTGTGGAATACCTGTCTCACACCTCCACTGTCCCACTAATTCTGTTTGGTAAGAGCATCCTGAGTCTTTTACATACCAGCTAAAACTACAGTTCTGGCTATAACTATGGCTCCAGCTAAAACCACGGCTTCAGAACATATCTAATTATTTTACTATAGAAACAAATTAGCTTTCAAAGCATGATGCCGTTTTCAACACAGTTCACTGCACATGAAATACAGTCAGTCAACTGCTAATTCAACCACTAAAACTAGCTAACAGTATATGTTCTCTCTGGAGTCACTTGGGCCACGCTAAGTCTATCCTCATCACAGGAAGGTCCATTTAGATTCCAGAAAACTGGTTTCATGCTGGAATCTTTTGTTCTACTATAGCAAAACACAGTTTGATTTATACAACCCAATGCACGCTATGGGAGGGAGATTTTTCTGGTTTTTAGTCTAGAACACCTCACATCTCAAACAACACTCTTTATCTTCTTTGGCTTTAAATAGACTAGCGAAAAATAGGGCAAGCAAGCTTCATCCCTATGTTTGTATTCAATACAAATGAAAAAATCCACAAGACTGGATTAAGATACCAAAATCACTTAGTAAAAAAAGAAGCAAAGCTTGCATAGAAATATTTCATGAGCAGAGATCAAGTGGCACAACACTTATTTTGTCCCCAACAATCTAATTTTCCAGAAAAGACTTTGCCATGGATGCTTGTGACTTGTCTTCAGGAAATTCTTCCAGCTACTCAGAACAGCTGAGACACATATAGAGGCCACTGTGACCACAGAACAGTAATAGATGTGGGAGACCAGAAAAACATATTGCAGCTGGGCTTCCAGCACAATATAGTAAATTAGAAGCTGAAGATCTCTGTGAAACTATCAGAATAACAGTAAAAAAAATTGGGTTTCAGGGCAGATTTCTGCTGTCCAAAAGACCAAACTAACAAAGATTAAGCATGAGAATCATCAGTACAATAAACATATTGACTACAAGGAAAAAAAAATGGGGATATTGAAAACAGACCCAAACTTGAGAGGCACAAAAACCACAGGGGCAGGTGGGTTTAGGTGTGTACACGTACAGGAAGGAACCACTGAAAAGGAAAATCAAATATAAACACTTCCAAGATCCTCATGGATCATAGACTTTCACATTTTCCCCATGCTGGAGCACTACAGGTATCTGAAAAGTAGCAAAATCTTACAGACTAGTTCTCACTAGCACAATAGATGGGATCCCAAACCAGACAAAGCTCTGAAAATGGCATTGCCTTATCTTTGGAATAAGAACAGGCAAAGAACATCCAAGGACCCCCTTCATCATAAAGTGCATTAGAATACACTACTATAACATAACATTTTCAGCAGAGAAAACAGATTGAAACAAATTGTCAGGAAGCAAATCTGCTCTTTTTACGCTTGTAAAGCTGTTTTCCCTATGCCCACCAGAACTACGGCACATTCTACACAGTCCCTCAGAACACTTTTTTTGCCCCTCACCTTGGAGGCTGAGGCATGATTTTTTCCTACTTGCTTTTTCCAACTGCCTTTTCCTTTTTTTTTTTTCTTTTTTTCTCTCTGCAGTACACCAGAGCTTGGTCAGCAGCTCCAACTGGAAGCACAAACAGTTCCTCCCCAGGGAAACACTGACACATGGCAGGAAAGACAAAACACTGTCAAAAGTTTCTCTAAATCTGGTTGCTGGAGAGAAAGCAAGCCCTGGGCTGCCAGACAAGAGCACCATCTCCAGTGCTTGTGCTGGCTGAGGCATCTCTTTCAGAAAACCCATCCTGCAGACAAAATTAAAGTGTTTTTTGACTCTATTGTGTATTTCAATCCAAGCAGCCTCAGGATTACAGAGCTAGCTGCTAAAACCCGCCCTGAGGTTTTCCTGGACATTCATTTTATTTAAGTAATCATAATTACTATCACAAGAATTCAGAATTAGTGAATTAAAATATAAATTAGGTTGTTAAATATTAGCAAGTAAATTATTTTAAGACTCCTTTTGTCACAACTCCAATTATTTACTACAAGTTAAAGTTACTTTAAACACTGCTTCTCAACAGGCTACAAAGATTTTTTTGAAGATCACAGATCTCAGCATTTTCTGAGGAATGCAAGCGTCTGTCTTCTGTTCAGAGCTTGCTAATGAGGATGAAAGGCTGGTCCGGAGCAGCAGTAAGCAAAAATGTGGAATTAAGCCCCACAACCGCTCAGAGAAGTCATCTGGCACTTCCTCGGTGATTTCATGTAAATTTCTCAAAACATACTTTGCACCTCATAAATAAATAAATAGGTGTGGGGCTCAAGCTCCCAAGGAGGGAAAGGTCAGCAAGAAGTACAACCCCCGGCTGCCATGGCACCACAGCCCCTGGGTCTGCGCCCGCCATCTTGTCCCTCACCTTCTCCTCGCTTCACAAAGCTGGCGGGCAGAGCACGCTGCAGCTGCGGGAAATCTTGGGCTTCCCCCCCCATTCCTTTCAGCAGCTGTCGGGTTCTTTCTGTCGCTCACCTCGGGACAGAGCTGCCTGCCAGCGCGACCGGGCGGTGTCGGGCCGTGCCGTGGCGCGCAACTTGACTTTCTGCTTCCCCTCGCTTTGGTTCCAAAATAATACTTTGCTTAAGCTTTTAGCTGCCTTTTTTTTTTTTCTTCCCCTCTATTGAGCTGCCCGCTGTTTGACCCTAAGCAATAATAATTAAAAAAAAATAAAACCTAGTGAGCCTTTTATGCACGGTTTTCTTTCCCCTCTCCTACACCTGCTTCAGGTAATTAACACTAATCTGGAAGGGAGCCATCTAACAATATTTGCAGCTGCAGCCATCTTACCATTTGGTAAATTATGCAATAAAACTCTACACATCCACATCTGGATCCACAAAAGATTAGTTTAAAAATTCAGATGGGTCATTTCTGACCCTTCCAGTGAGCAGAACAGTCAAAAAGTGCACCACAAATGTCATCTCTTCTATAGGATCCATGTATATTAAACATTTTCAAAAAATAAATCAGAAGACCTTTTTTCTGTCGACATGCTGGCATTACCTAAGAAAAAATGTTTCAGGTTTTATAATAACTTCAGAAAATTATTTTTTAATTAGAAAAAAATACCTTTTTACATGGGAAAACGATGAAGCACAATCAGTAACTATGCAGCACAGCGATGTTCCAAGAAAAAAAACACAACAAACCTGGTCCCTGAAGTTCCCTGTGGGCCTACCAAAATCATAAAACATTTGCAAAGAAGCTATTAAATACATTGTAGATTGTGCTGTTTCTTAAATAGACATCTGCTTAGGCGAAGTGGAGAATTGTACATGCAACCAAGCAGACTGGATTGCTATTTAAACATTGAAAGCTTCTCTTAGTAGCAAAACCATCTTGCACGTTCTCAGATCTGCTAGAAGAGCTCTGCTGTGGTACCCCAACTGCTTCATCTCCATAAACCAGGCTTAAACCAAAACAATAAACTGGACTGCCTATGTAGAAAATAATGTCATGCTTCCATTAAGTGATTTATTTTTTGTTCTTCAACAATACTGTTTATGAGTTGTCTACATACCTAGAATTTGTGTCATACATTTATGATCTGCCTGAACAAATAGTTGAAAGATGACCAAAATTTTTTAATTATAGCATTCAGAAACTCCAGCTGGCACATACTTTAAGTCTTTAAAGTTATATACTGATTGTTTTAGCCATTGTTGTGGCTAAAACATGAGGTAATTTCAGAATAAAAGCAAAAAGGAGTCTAAATAGTAAGGAATGATAACTGAAGTACAGGTATCATGCAAATATACAACAATAAAGCAATAAAAATGTAACGACAATTTAGCATAATACACTAACATAAATTTGAATATGAAAACAGATTAAAGTAATGTTGATTACATGGCATTCTTTCTCTCCCAATGGAGCAATCATTTCTGTTCGTCTACCATAAAAGCAATTCTTGTTCAGCTCTGGAATTTCTTTCTACTACTACTTCATCTCTGACCTTTTGCTAAATATACTGCTTAGGAAAATCCCTTCTCTCACTTCTCTAGTCCCAGATCACTGTGCTGATAGTTTGAAAATTGTTTTGCTTCTTTCAAAATCCAAATATAATTGTTCTCTGTATGGGTTTAATTTTAGTGTGTTCTTTAATTCCTTCACTGTGCTTTGCAGATCACATTAACAGCATATAATAAACTAAAAAAAAAATGAAAAAACAACCCCAAATCCCTTAGAAATAGGTAAATTTTAGTTGTTGGTAATTAAAATATTTGAAATTAAGACTTACAAATCCTGACTTTTCCTGAGAAGGTGGTGGCAGCATCTGCATTTGAGCTGTAACAACATACTAATCTTCATAAAGTGTAAATCAGCACTTTTTTTTTTTTAAAGTCAAAAGCAGGTCATTAGGAAATTTAAGTGAAGCAAGACTTAGCTCAGTCGTTTTGAGCGGTATGCTGATAACACCAAGGTTGCGGGTTCAATCCCTGTTCGGTCCCCATGTGTTGCCTGATCTAGTTGCGAGGCGTCCCTGCCCATGACAGGGAGGTTGGGTTAAATGGACTCTAAGGTCCCTTCTAGCCTAGGCCATTCTAGGATTCAGTCTGTTCCAGAAAATATCCTCAGCTTTGCCTAGGATCTGGCTTTGGCAAAGAAGCTGGTTTTGGCTGACGTAAGTCGTGTATCTCTTTTTCAACAGTCTGCATGAGATTAGAATTCATAGAGTATGAACCTTTTTCTTGTTTTGAAATATCAGTAAGCTTCCCATGCAGAAAACCTTTTCTAATGCGTGAATGGAAAGGCAATAAATGTAGAACAGCCTTATACAGAAAAATCACATTTATCTTGGTCATGGTTTCTAATACATAGGAAACCCGTGCCTAAATGGACTGTTCTCTGTATATCTCATCATATAGCTTCTGAAGTAGCTGTTCTCTGGATTTTCTCATAATGCCTTTTCCTTCAGTAATGATGATTTAATATGAAGTAGAAATATGCTTTCATTAGTTCACTTGTAGGGGCTAAGCAGTCCAGATGAACTTATTTTCACTTTTCAATTAATTCAGTAAGCACAATTAAACACACATTTACATTAATTTATTCCATGACAGAAACCAAATTGTTTTAAAGAAAAATTCTAAACAGGTTTGGAATCTGTGGGGGGTTTGTGGCAATTATCTCCTGTGATGAACAAATTTAATCTTCCTCAGGGTTTTCCTTAATCCAAAAAACACGTTGCTTTGAAATTGCAAAACATCAGACTTTTTAGCTTATGCAGGCCCTGAGACTGAACATTCGTGATCATTACAGGTTGTGTATATTCATATGTGTGTGTACGTGCCATATGGGTGAAAGACGTCAATAGTGAGGTTAAAATAAGGTTTTCAACGCAGTTGTTTAATAAGTGAACACTAAAAGCACTGGTCTGCAATCACAAAGGGGAGAATACTATCCACAAAGGATTGAACCAGGGTGAAAATTACTCATCTTTATATTCCTAAACTAGGCCAATAGATTTATGAAAGTAACATATGTAATCATGTAAAGTACTTAATACGCATCTCAAGAAGTATAGACCACTGGTGAAGAACCAGGAAAGGATGAGTAGTCAAAGACACAGAGAGAACAGCTTCCTTAAGAAAGACAGCTCAAGTGAGAATGACTCTTTGTCCTGGAAAATCATGGAGAGAAAAGTATCTATAGCAATCTGTCAAGACCAGACAGAGCAGCTGTTCATTGTCTCCTCCAATATGAAAGAATAGAGGTCATCGAAGGAAACTGGCGGGAGGCCAGTTCAAAATGTGTACATGGAAATTCTCCACATAAAGCAGTGAAGCTTTGGAACAGCTTTTAGATGCCTAAAAGTTTACATGGACAAACTAGTGACAAAAAGAAAGATCATCCACACAAGGTTATTTAATGCCAGAACACCACTCCTAGGTCAGGCACCTGCCAAATTGAAGCTCACTGGATGCTCTAACAGTAATCGTGCGGAATGGCCATCCGACGCTTGCCTGCTCTTACGTTCTTCACTGCACGTCAGCTCTTGATACCACCAGAGATGGGATACGGATCTAGAGGCACCTTTGGTCTCTATCATTACCGCTTTATTAGTACATTATTACACGATATGTTTCTAGGACTCCTGGGATGAGCTCCTTGGTTCTGTCATCACCCTGTCATCTCCTTGAACCACCCTATCATCTCCTTGAGGAAACTCAGCCTTAACTTTACTTTCCATCTACTCCAAAATGGAGTTCTTCAAAGTCCTATAGGTATCAGTACATATTTTGCTTTTCAGCTTAAGTAAATAAATTAAGCTCAAAGAGGTCTTTACTTACCTGAAAATAACCTGCAATGAAGAAAAACATTTTGTTAACAGATCTCTCTCATAAAGCAAGTTTCCCAGCTTTCAGAATTCTCTTGAGTCAAGAATGATTACTAGATGCTCATGAAAGCTCACCCTCACATGCGAACAGTCCCCATCTCTCACAGCTGTGAGTCATTTTTTAACTTTGGCTATTTGGGGTATTTTTTCACAAAAACAGCTCGCTAAGGAAATGTTGCTGTACGAGACACTCCATGGAGATTGTGCTCTTTCCACTACAGAGGAAATGATTTACACATTTTTCTGGTATTAGAAGGAACATTGCTCTCCCCTCATTATTTGGGAAGGCAGTAACCATCTGATTCCAATCTGTATGATGGTATCTAGCTGAAAGAGTTCAAAACCAAGTCAGATCCACATGTACCTTCACAGTACAGGTGTTGTGTTTTATGTAGACTTATTATAAAGGTATAAAATGTAGTGATGCATTCATTACTTTATTAAACTAATATTTTTCTATTTCAAAATTTTGAAAGTATCAAGTACTTTTTTAATTTTCCTTTTCTATTTGATTATTTTAAACCCTGTCAATTATGCTACTATATTTTAATGAATTGAGCTATAGGCTAACATTTATATGCAGTCATATTCAAATATGTAAAACAATAGTAGGTTTAAAATTAGGCAGTATGACTAATCCCACTGAATTCATTACTAAAAAAACCAACAATATAAACTTTACAAAAGTAGAGTACACTAGAACAGCAGGGCAGCTATTGAAGTACTAAGCTGTAGTCACCGTGCACCAATTTACTTACAAATGTCAAAGCGTTTAAGACATCTTGACACAGAATTATAAACACAATGATTTTGCAGACAGTTTCTGGAGGTTTTTCTCATGGCAGAGAAGGACAACTGGAGGGAAAGCATGACAGTACCAAAGGAACTGATTATTCTATATGAAAATACAACAGCAAGATTGTTTCATTAGCTTGTAAAATTGAAAAAGTGGAATCAGAGAAATGTCAAACAAAAGCAATCATGATTCCACTTCCAAATTACCACACAACACTATGTTAAACTATTCCTATATTGCTGCTTCGTTTTGTATTATTCAATCACAGCTTGACCTCAGACAGAGAGAAGCTTTAACAATCAGAAAGCGAGATTTAGAAGTTACCTAGCAAAGTCAGGGATGACTTAGCTAAGGATGGAGGTCACTACAAGAGTGAATATTCTTTGCTTAGGATGGCTAAGAACAAAGTTACAGTAAAAGCAGAGTAAAAAAATAATCTAAAGTTGCTCAGTGAACTCTGCAGTATTGTCTCAATACAGAAATAAATAGAATGATAGAGTCATGAGGAGGTCTTTAGGTATCTGTTTGCCTGCATCAGGTTAAATTCATTAAAAAAATGTAATGCTGCCTGCAAACCTGGATCTTCATGCAATTTCATGAGCTAGGAGAAGGCTGAAAAAGGTGAGGAGCCCTTCTGCTGACTTCAACTCTGAAGTTGGTATAAAACTGAGATTCACATGCTTTAATACAGTATAATTTGAAGTTAGAAAGTATTTTGCTTCATTTGTATCTAAGGACAATCCCATTATTTCTTTCTCTACTGCTTGCATCTTTATTTAAAAATTATTTCAGGTTTTACTTATGTCAAGTTGTACCCACATCACATTCTAAACTGCATATGGAAAGGCCATTTCTTCTTCTCAGCACACCTAGCACAACTGGTTCTGGGATGGACTCTAGGTGTTAACAAATGTAATTGCTAAAACCTATTGCAAATAGAGTGGAAAACAAGGAAGTGCTACTTAAATTCTGGGCCAGATCCTGCAGTTGTTCTGCATTTTTTCCTAAGTGGGATATTTACCAATATTGTATATTAATCTTTGGCTGCAAATCCTGGATTTATTTGGGCATTTGAAACTAAGGTTGCAACATTGTTTCTGACTAATTAACAGATTAGTTATATGCAATTTAAAAGGGAGTGTGCTTCTCTGTCACACTACTTTTGTTAGTCATGAGAGAGCATAATCTTAACTTGGAGACTGTGCCACTCAAAGTGCTAAACCTCATGTATAAGAAAGCATAAGAGAGAAACAGTAACAACTGGGATTTCAAATCATTCTTAGTAGACAAAATCATGGGAAATATGTACTGTTGTCTCTAATCCTACAGTAGAAGACTGGAAATCAGTATGCTTGAATCTTGGACTTGGTCCTGTCCCAGCCTCTACTGTTTTGTGGTAATTTCTCAAAACTTCATTTTTTCCATCTTGAAGAATTGGAAGCATGCTTTTGTCCTTTTGGAAGCCCCGGAGAATAAATTCACTGACACGTTTAGGCAGTGCAGACACATTGACATCTGAATACATAAACAGGAGTAGCTTTAATTACGGCTGGTGGCATTAAACCAGCAGGTGTTTTCATACCAACAGGGGAGAAGACAGCCCAGAATCTAGGAGTGCTTTAAAAAAAATACTTTCTCTTCAGTTGCTCAAAGCCTGAAAACTGCTACCCTGCCCAACCTGAGAAAAGCCAGGCATTATTTTGAGATGGATTAAGAATGGATTCTCAATTTAAAAATGCCAACTAATTAATAAAGTCATAATTGCTCTTTCTTCAGAGTGGATTAAAGTTGATCTCAAAAAAACTTGCATAAGGACAGGAAGTGACAGTAACCATGAAATGAAGAGTCTGCCTAAAGTTCATTCCTGGTGCCACTGTTCTTTTTGCTTCCTCATGTCAGGAAAATTGTAGAACGATTCTGGAAAAGTTGAAGGAATAGGCACAGAAAGAAATAATCCTTTCTTACTGTTCTGGCTTTAAAAAGAATGGATAAAAATTTCTAAGCTGATGTGTCAAACAATTTTACTTTTTAAAATGATAATTATAAAAATATATTGATGCAAACAGCCATAGAGAAATAATATCCAAGCCAGGGGGACTGTAAGTAAGCAGACATCTCTTTTAAAAAAATGAAAACACTATTTAAATCGTCAGGAAGTTAATTTCAAAAGTTAACATTATGAGTATTTTCACAATTTAAGCCTTATCCTTGTAAATCCTTGATATGAAAAAAACCATTCATTTACATTAAGTGAAGATTCTTCTGGTTCAGACTCTTAGCAGGAATAGTAGAAGATATAACAGCAATCCATCCTAAGTTGAAGATCCAAGAGCTGGAATCAAGCTTATCCATAAAACTTTGGTTTCCACATTCACTTAGTTTCAACTTCACAACATAAAGCTACTGGAATTTATGAATAGTATTGTGAAGTTATTTTCCTGCACTGCATGAGATTTTCATCATGTCTTCCCCTGATTTTTGCTCCCCGTAGGTTTTCCGTAACAAAATATTCAGTGGTGATCAACATTAGACTTTGAAGAAGCTCCATACAAATAGGATTATTAAAGCCAACATTGTATTTATTTTGCAGCTATTTTTAGTCTTGTCATACGTTGCAGATGAGCTTGTTTTGGACTGTCAATTCCTGAATTTCAAGAGAAGTTGTTACAGGAAACTGTGCAAGACAAGAGTATCTCAGACTGCCAAGGTATTTCAAGTGAGGCTATAGCCTCCATTTAAGAAACAAAAGACTGTAAAGTAGATCACTGCTAGATTAGAAAAAGCAGTCCATAAAATTATAGAGTCTGATGACTGAATATTTGAGGAAAGCATCATAGTACTTCCTTATTTTTTGTACTCTTCCCTTAACAGCTGCCTTTGCCTACAGTCAGATGCGAGATACTGGGCTAGATGAACCTGGCTTAATATAAATGCTTTTTTGGTTTTTACATTCTTTACAGGATCTCCTTTTGCAATTAACGTTTTTTGGTGGGGTTTTTTTTGGTATCTCCAAGCATTAGGCAGCCTGCTGTGTGCAATAGCACCGTGTAAGTACAGTTAATCTTTATACAAGCAAATCAAATACAGGTCCTGTGTGACTCCACATACACATGCACAATTCTGGCTAGAATTAGACAACCTTTTATCATGGCATATTACAAAAGGCTTATTACCTGCTGACTATCTCTTCCCTTTTATACAATACTGTGTGTGTAATTAGAGTGACTTATATTAGCAATTTTTATCTACCTGCAAAACAATACAGTCAAACAGTAAGGGAGAGGGCAAGTAAAACTTAACAAGCCCAATGGTCTTAAAAACAAGGAAAGTATCAACTGCAAAAAATCAGCATTAAGCTCATAAGACTAGTCTTGGTGAATAATATTTCTGTACATCACTTCCTTCTAGTTAATGAGAAAAATAATTGCTTTCAGACTAATCAATACATTGCACAACATCTAGAAAATAAACCTTTAGTTTTTAGACTTGTAAAAACAGGAACTTTTTAATAACCTGGCTGACAAAGCTCAGAAATTGGTTTTCTGTAAATGAGACCACAGTGTGCAGACGGAGCATGTTTCTCAGATCTGGAGCAGCAGCAGATCATTCAGAGTTTAAGCTGCTTGAGTGTGAAACTCAGACCCGTGTGATCACTGCCACCTATAGTTCCACACTTTTGGTCATAATTCACCATTCCCTCCCTTCTAAATCTACCAAATATTAATACTAGAAACATTCATTGATGCTATTGTTTTCCACTAGAAACATCTCAAAGTAGTTGTTAAATTCTAGTAAAATTAAGTGCACACTTAAGTTTTATTTGGCAGCAGTCATACAGCTCAGTACATAAAGCTAAGTACACGCTTTACCCGGCAGGACAGAGACTTCTGGTGAAATGGAAAAGGGAAACGGATTGTACTGAAAGGTCAGCTGCTGAGTTTTGAGGACTGTTGTTACACAGGTTATTCAGGGATCAGCTTGGATGCAATTTTTGTTAAATATTTACACTAATAACACCCTAAAAAGAAGGGTGTTAATAAAAATGGTTTTGTAAAGTATTATCAATAAAGAAGATCAGAAAGTCAGGAATTAAATAACTTGATTTGGCATTTAGAAGATGGAATAGAATATCATTAATATGGAGCACCATATCACACATTTCACTACTGATAAAATTTCTGTAGAAAGCCAGTGCTTGTCGGCAGCAAATCACTGTTAATACTCTGTCTCTGTGCCTGTGAATCATCAGTCTAAATCTACTTCAAAAAAGGATATTGAATTTAGGCAAAATACTTCTGGAAGAAGTAAAGATTATCAATACTGTTGTATAAGTCACAGGTGAGGTATCATCCAAACATCACATCTGGATGTCAGAAATATTATTTAGGTCTCCTGTGCTCAAAATTATGTCTCCAAGTTGGAATACATACATAGAACAGCAATTGCTATGAGCATCGGACTGGATTATCTACTTAAAAATTATATCAAAATAGTATGGTTTGTAGAGTCATGCAAAACTAAGACTGCTGTTATCATCATACATAGCTTTCTCTTTAACAAAAGGTGAAAAAGAAAGGTAAACATGGAGAAGGAGGAAGAGCTAGGAAAAGTAAATGCCAGTGTCCACATTACTACAAAAGGATAGGAAATCAACCACTGAAATACTGAGAGTGAAAATTAAATTGCTGCCCAATTACTGGAGGTATAAAATGCTGGAGCAGCTTCTGAACATTAAGCTGTTTAAATTACTGCAAAGGTTTATAAAAATAATTTCCAGAGACAGCATCAGCATCCTTTTTCAGAGACAGTCTTTACAACTACAGAAAAACTGTGAATGATTTTCTCTTTCCTTTCCTTTTTTTTTTTTTTATTTGGGTTGTTTTCAACCAAGCCTGTAAAATATGGGCATGCACTCAGTTTCACATAGTGCTCTAAATGAACACAAACAAGCAGCAAGGTGCAGCACAATACAATTCCCTTGAATTTCCACTAGTCGGAATTAGCCAGTAATTTATTCATTATGCTTTTTCCTCTAAATGTATTTCTAAAACACAAGCTGTTAGTTTGAAAAAGTCTTTGAAATCTGAAATTACAAAGTTTGAACATAATAACTATGTGGTATATTTCTCCTCACTGAGGCAGCAAACATTTTTAGAATTGGATTTCCAGTTGATACAGCTGCATGTAGTAATGTAAGCTATTATCTAACAGAGTCCTAGAAAACATCTTGACTTTTCTATCCTGAATATTGCTTTCCTGCTCTGTACAGTTTTTTCAGCCTCTCTCATGGATTAATAGATTAATTGCTGTCTCCTAGAAGCAGATGCTCCTATTGCCTTCCCTTATATGTTTTTCCCCTTTTGTTGTTTGGTTTTGCTCTTTGGTTTGGGTTTATTCTGCATGTGTGTGTGTGTGTTTCACCCTTCCCAATATTTCCTCAAAAATTCCTGCCAATAATCACCAACACTGTGAATTGCAAGAAAACAGCCCCATAAGAAGCTGCAAATGCAAATTAACTGCATTGGTTAAAAAACATGAACAAATAGTCTCCAGCAATATTTGTGATATTTGTCCTCATTACCACAGTACTCTAAGTTTCAGTCACGTAACTCATTGGGAAGCATACACTTGACTGGGCAATCAAGGTAAAATGCATGGTAAACAAAAACACCTACTGAGAACTGAGAAGCAGATGTTCTGGTGAAAGAGAGATAAAATGTAGCTGAAATGCTTATCTGGAAACTGCCTAGAATCTGATGGATGAAAACAGAAAAAAAAGTTATTTGCTGGAAGTTCTGCTGTGTTATACCACATAAAGAAATCTATTTTCTCTCTTGCTCATTCTTCAACAGAAGTATAGAAAGATATAAACCTAACATCTGTGCCAGTTCATTAGTCTCTCCTAAGCAGTAATGAAATAATACTACTTTCACTACAGCAAGAAAGAAGGAAGACCAATACTAAACCCTGGACTAACGCTGTTATGAGATTTAAGTCTTCCTTTTGCAGCAGTGAGGACTCCCAAGGAACTTCTAACAATAGATCATAAAATATGTTACAGGTTGGCTTTTATTCAGGACAAAACATAATATACTGTTAAATATTTAGAATTGCAGTTCACCATTTCTGAGTATTTGTGACTTTTAAGTTCTGTCCCAGAAGAGATTTTCAGAAGTGTGGATGCTTCCACAAGTAGTATTTACTTTATTTCACTGGTCATTACTACATTAGCACAGAGTGTCTTCATTTCTAAATAGACAACTTGTGCTGGTTTTGGCTGGGATATTTTTCCTCGTAGCAGCTGGTGTGGGGCTATGTTTTGGATTTGTGCTGATGACAGTGTTGGTAACACCAGGATGTTCAGTTACTGCTGAGCAGTACTTACACAGAGTCAGGGTCTTCTCTGCTTCTCACCCCACCCCTCCAGCAAGGAGGCTGGGGCTGCATAAGAAGTTGGGAAGGGACACAGCTGGAACAGCTGACCCCAAAAGGCCAAAGGGATATCCCATATCATATAACATCATGCTCAGCACATAAAACTGAGGAAGAAGGCGGCAGCGGGCACAACATTCACGGTTTTTTATCCCCAAGTGCATGATGGAGCCCTGCTTTCCTGGAGGTGGCTGGACACCTGCCTGCCCATGGGAAGCAGTGAATTAATTCCTTGTTTTGTTTTGCTTGCATTTGTGGCTTTTACTTTACCTACAAATTTTCTCACTTTAACTTCCAATTTTCACACTTAGGAGAAAAAGAGAGCAGCTTTGTAGCCTTACTTGCTAGCTGGGGTTAAAACATGACACAGATTATAACATAAATGCATATAGAAAAGTGAGAACTCCTCACTTGGGCCTCTGCTTTAGGACTCAGCAAATTAGAGTCTGAGATCAGTGGAAAGAAATGGAAAGAAATCCATCGAAACAAGTCTGATAGGGATATGTAGCAAAATCTGTGGTTGTGCATAAGAAAATCAGGCACATACAAAACATTATTGTCACACATACAAGTTTCCAACAGGTTGTGGTTTAGAGGCTTCCCAAACCGCAGACCGTGCCTTCCACATTACACGTCATACTTCCTGATGAATTTTCATTGAAGTAATCAATTGCTTTGAATCTACTTTTGAGACCCAGAACATCTGATGCTAATGACTTCCAGTGCTCAAGGTATGTTATGTACTTGGTTTATTTTACGTCTGTTCCCCAAGAGTTTCATATCAAGCTTCTCATTCCTTTTCTAAAAACTGAATAGTTTTTAATAAGTTATTATTCTTTCTTCTAATGCCATGTCACTCAACTTCCCGTTCCTCGCATTGCTAAGCTGAAAGTCTGCTCGGCCTCTTCCGACATGAAAAGCCATCCCAATCATCTCGTTCTCCTTTCCTTTTAGGTACTTTTTGTAGTTCTGCTGTATTATTTTAAAAACTGTAACTAGAATAGCCCAGAACAGCAAGTATGCATGTTATACTGTAAAGTTGTTTTCTGCTTTACTTCCCAATCCTTTTTCAATAATTGTAATATCCCAGCTACCTTTTGTGTATCACTATGGACTGAAGCAACATTTCTAACAGATACCACTCTCTGATTTTTTTTCCCCCCTCCATGTGTAGGTCTTGGCATTTATTAACTCTGACAGCGATTTTCACCTGCCATGTTATTGGCGCAGTTTCTCAATATTCAGGTTCAGTTTGCAGCTTTTTGTTACCATTTTGGTTTTAACTTTCTCGTATCAGCAAATTTTCTTACCCTCTGCTCACCCAGATCATTTAAAAACAGCATAGACTTCAGCAAGGATCCCCACTGGTATTCTCCCTCTGCTGTAAAACATTTACTACTTAATTCCCTTTCACACTCTTCACCAGTTGTTAAAGGTGGCTTCCACTTGTATTGTCTTATTGTCTTCAAAAAAATTTGATAAAGACCTTGTAAGAAGCATTATGTAAATCCAGATTCAGTGTTATTTCCACTCTTTTTTTAAAAAAAAAGTTCATTTTAAATAGCTCATATGTATAAGTAACTTCCTTCTAAGGAGTGTTTTCACTTTTATAAAAACATATATTTTTATTTTTTATAAAAACATATATAAAACCCCATAGTATTGACTAACGCTACATTTTATCACACAAATTCGCTTGGTATGGAAGTCAAACAAAAATTTATAGTTTCCCTAGTTTTAGTAAAGGTCTTAACACCTTGACATTGAAGTTTCCATGTTTCCTCTTTCCATTATTCAGGCCAAACTGAACTTAGAGGTTGGGCACACTGTTCTGTCTACCCATTATGCTGCGCAGATCCCTGAAATTTAAGGGGTTAGCTCCTACTGAAGTTTCTTAGTCTCTAAAACAGTAACATCTCCCACTTTTGATACATCCTTCTGTGTCCAACCTTCTCCTCATTTTTAGTAAACTTAAAAAAAAAAAATCTTAGCATAAATGAAGATGTAATCAATTAACTCTTAATATTTTCTAATACTAAGCTTTCTATTTGATTACACCACTAGTGGCTTTGATATATCAAATATTTGATATTTCAAATATTTTATATACTCCAATGCAGTATATCGTAAAGCATTTTAAAACATATTTTAAACTGCTATAAAACATTTACAGACAATAAAATAAGGATGTGTACCAAGGAACAGCATGACCCAAGGCCCAGCTAGCTATGTTGTAAAGGGCATATTTGCACAAAGGTGGTTTCACAGCATTTATGAAGAATTCAAAGCCTCAAAAACTAAATTATATCCAGGACTGTCTTTCTATTCCTTTTTTAGAAGCATGAATGTGAGGAAACCAATTGGACTGAATTTAGAGCCTACTTCATTGCACAGGTCTAGTATGTTTTCTTCATTTGCCAGATACCTAAGGGATGATAAATTACTCCCAGCTGTGAACTTGCATGTAACATCTGAGAAGATCTTTATGCCTCTGCTTTTCCTAGCTATGGGAACATGAGAATGTAGCAGACTGCTACAGAAAAAAAAATTAATAGCAACCTTTCTGTAAATAATTTTGGCTCTTTCGGTTGCTTCCATTTATATTTTTAACTTCTCCTGTCTGATAAATTGGTCTGAAGAAATAACATAGTACTAACTATATGGAAGTGTAGAAATTTAAGAGGGAGTATTTTATAGACTTTCAGAAAACCTATAATGCTCATCATCAGAAAATGAGGGAACTATTATGTTGATCATTCCCATCAGCCTAATATGACTAAACTTGCAATGAACGTCTTAATCAGAGATCTCTATAAAACAGAATCTTCCATGTATCAGGACTAAGGAGGCCTTCGGTTCATAAGACAATTATGCTGAGCTTATTTTTACTGTGGCCTACAAAGAAGGTAATCCTTCTTATTAACGGTTCAAATATCAAATGCAGGAGACAGGTTTAATGGAATTATTTTTTAATCTTTTCACTGTCACCACAAGTGCCACCTGACATTAATCCCCTGGCACTAGTAATAAGATTAAATGAGAAATTTTACCTTTGGCATTGTACAATAGACTATAGCACAGGAAGAAACCTCATCAATCGTTTAAAAAAGATTTAGTGTCAGCAGTACAGCAACATAGAAGATGTTCTTTATGGGAAAATAGCTACAAAAAGTAAGCAAGAAAATATTAATTTTTCCGTCCAGTGATAGAAAAATATTTTTTCAACTATGTAGTCCAGGAATGGACACAAAGAGCTGGAAACATCAAGCAAATAGAAAAGTGAGAAATAAGTGGATGAAAAATAAGCAGTATAAACAAAAATAATAAAAGCTGTGTAGGAATTCTGGAAAAGTATTTAAGACACACACCCCAGAAATAAAAATAATCTGTCTTAAAGCTAGAAAATATTGGGAAAAAATGAAAACTGCAAAAATTTAGATCAGTAACATCCTGTAAAAAAAACAAAACTAAAATGAATGAAGAAGCACGTTCTGTTTCATGAAGAAATTGAGAACAGAGAAATCAGCAGCTTCCTGTTAAGAAAAGGATGGACTGGAGATGAAAGATAATCTAGGTTCAACCTGAAGCTAAATCACATGGGGCTCTGTTTTAAATAGAGAGGTTAAGTGCAAGATTTTTTTTTTTTCTAAAAAAAAAAGAGGTTAACAAAGTACAGATAAAGTGAAAACTACAGTAAAATAACTTTCCATGCTTAGTCACCTGCTGAGAGTCTCAAAACACTTTGACAAATCTGTAAAGTCAACACTGAAATCATATCAAAAATGGCAAACGTGACCTTTAAAGAACAGATGAAGTAGCAGATCTTTACTTCCAACAGACCCTAAATACGAATAAAAAGACAAAATCTGAAGGATGATTGTCATAGAACTGAATGGACAATGAAATAAACGGAAAATCATTTACCAAAGATAGATACCACATGAGTTGGGCTGGACAGACTTATGCCTGGCCTGGCTATCAAAACAAAGGAAATGTTATAGTCTGCTTTGGCTTTGTAAACCAATGGAAACCATGTACTGGAGAAGACCTCATTAAGGAATTGCCTAAAAACGACATCAGGTGGGTAAATGTTAGATGAAATGGCTATATAAAACAAAGGAAAACCCAGGTTCACTAAACACAAGCATTTACAAGATTTACAAGATTTGGATCCTAAATTGAGACTTAAAAGCATTTTATGTCATTTCCACCAAAAATCAGAATACGGAAGGCATGTAGCATTTGTCACTGACAGCCAAAGCACTTGCCGTTCAGCACCAGACAAGATTTCCAGATTACTGGATGTGAACTGGTTTCACATGCAGGCACAAGTTGTTTGAAAACAGTCCTAAATTAGACTAAGATTGTTACTTTATTTCAATTAATAGCAAGTTACTTCCAAAATTTTACTCTGGTCCTACTTAAGATTCAACAATCTACATTTTCAGTGAAACAAGAGGGAAACCTTATTTTAAAAGCAAT
Source organism: Apaloderma vittatum (assembly GCF_000703405.1). Lineage (NCBI taxonomy): Eukaryota > Metazoa > Chordata > Aves > Trogoniformes > Trogonidae > Apaloderma > Apaloderma vittatum. Next base: position 74,959 of record NW_009722222.1, on the reverse strand, counting down.
CTTTTGCCTTTCCCAAGTCACTTGTGTTCTGCCCAGTTAACAGATTCTTTCAGAAACAGTGCTTTCTCCCATTTTGTAACAGGAGCAGGTGCTTCAGGCAATGCCATTTTTGCAAAGCAGTTGGCAGGCAGCCCAGAGGCTATGGAGGCTCATTTTAATTACTTGGCACCTCAATCCAATTAAAACATACCATAAAGGTAAGCTGTCAGAGTGAAAATTTGGTGCAATTTACCTAAACTGGTACCCGTAGCCAATATACACCACAGAAATCTTTCCAGACTTTCGAGATGTTTTTCTTACATTTGAGGTTACATGAGAACTTTATTAATGGATTTAATACTTTTCAAGTATTTCATTTCAAAAAATCCAAGCCATCATTCTCTATTAAGATAAAAGTATCCTGTAGTTTTGTTGTCTTCTCTATATTGCGTGAAGTTATGCGACTAAATTTTCCCTGTGAGCTCGAGGACAGCAGTCATTTCCCTTAGACCATAGTAGAGGAAAGCAAATGGGTTTCTCCCAAAAAGACTCAACTTTCATTTTTTGTATGTTATTTCTGGATGATTATCAATCTGAATGAAACGCTAGTTTGGGTAAAAAGTCTGTTCTTCCTATATTTGCATGTAGGACTTCGTAACTTCTCACCTTCCACAGGCTAAGTGCAGGGATCTGCATGTTATTGCCATGACTTCATGTTGCGAATGAAAGGAAGGAGCGAAACTTTTAGTGGTGCTTTGGATCTTTTTCTTATTCCTAGTCCTTCCAGGAAAGGAAAAGTTATTGTAAAACTAGGAGTGAAATAGGAAAGCCAACTATCTCCAACTAATTTGTAAAGTGCTACATTCTTGTTTACTCATGGGTTGTGCTTATATTTGAAACAACTTCAGAAGTTGATTTAAATCTCACCATTTATCCTTTCACCAAATACAATGTAGGCTGCCTCTAGTTAGGCTGTGTGGATAGTTTCACAGCTGTCCACCTATTTATGAATTATGCACTTTATGTGATAAGCTATGAGTTCACAAATGTTATCTAAATATCTGGGCAAAGTGGTCAAGCACAAATGTTGCTTTTGGACACTGCTACTGTGTGCAGGCACGGAAAGGCTAAGTGATTAAAACGCTTTTTAAAAATGCTTAAAAATTTTTTTTATGATCATTTTCTTTGCAATAACACCAAAACACACAAAACGAGACACAGCTGGTTGTCTTCTCCCTACTGGTTGGAAGGCTACAACTTCAAAGTCCACCTCGAGGCTTGGAAGTATTGATCATCAATTAAATGACCGTCAGTGTGCTAGAGATTAGTTGCAAATTTGTCATTGGCAGCCATGAGATGAGTATGCGTCCCACTGTGCAGAAAATGTTTCATTCAATCCCTATAATTTTCTGCTGTTTGTCTTTCAAAATTACATAAAAATCTTTTAGAACGAAGCACTGTCGGACTGGTTAATCTCCTGGTTTATACGGTCTTTAAACTGCAGTCACACAGCCCATTCATTTCATTGGCAAGCCACTGGTTTATGGGGTGGGTTTTTTTGCTACATAAAGCTGAACTTTAATGAAGAGGCATTGTGAGTTATCTAAAAATAATTTTAAAAATAATTAAAATGTTAAAAACACTTCCCAGTGCCTTTATTATTACTATAAGCTGTCCATTAAGATACAGAGGAATCTAACAGGAAAAATTTTTCAAATAAGATGTGCAAGAACCTTCTCAAATTTTTGAGGTTGTATATCAGATTTGAAAGGAACAGAGGGAAATTAGCAGACATTTACTATTTCAGGTATTTATAACAAATTGATATTCATATATTTGATTAACATGTAGAATATTATCAACAGCTTGAATACTGTAGGAGCAACCAAATAAAGATTTCCAAGACTCACAGGCAGAAGTGACAAAGAAACAGTGTGCCAAAAAACTGAGAAGGAATTAAGAGCAGAAACAGAAGGCTTGGCTTTACACAAAAAAAGTCAATGCTTTAAGGCCATAATCACAAAAGCTGCTGTACACGATAAAAGAAAAGCATTTTGCCCATGGCAGACTAAATCAGAATAATTATGTAAGTTTCAGCTCTCAAAACCAAGCTACAAGCATACTTAGGTATGTTTAATTATTATCATCATAGCTTTTTCTCTAATAGCTCCACTATTGTAAAGCCCTTGGGTACTCTCCAGGAGAGATACCACTCCACTCTATTTTGAAGGAGATCAGAAGGAGAATTCTGTCTGCCAGGTGTCAAACAAATACAAGGAAATCATCCAGGGAAGGAAGAAAAAAATCTAGCATGTAACATTTTATCAACATTATTTTCATATAACGTGACAGATATCAGAAAAGAATAAAAAAGGTAACCAGTTAGTGATTACCCGCAGCTAAGCAAAGTCTTGCTATTGCTTTTGGAAATAAAAGTGATCTGTTCTTACATACATTAGTGCTGTGGTTACCTTGATGCTCTCAAGCTCTCGCTTGCATTCTGCTACATGTCAAAAAAAAACATTGAACGCCTGCTCCTAGGCCGTGGCTCTCCCAAATTAATACCCTAAATCTTACCAGAGATCCTAATGAAAAAAATACACCATTACTTCCTGAGGTTGTTGGATTCCACATTAGGATACAGAATATTGATATTTTAATCTACAACGATTTGAAGATAAAATGTGTTTGCAGAACAATTACCAGTTTCTAAATAGGTGGTGGTTGTTCACTACTGGCTTTGACAGAAGACACTAGTTAAATCGTGTTATGAGGACAGTGGCCCTGACAGAGACCTGAACTTATTAGAATTGAAAAATGCTTTGTAAAACTAATTTTCACAAATCAATTTCATTGTAAGATAAGAATCCACTAGTGAGGATACTTTCCAGAGGCATGAGTGCACTGACAGAGATATCAAATAACCTGTAAGGTAAATTATCATCAGCTCATATTCACATGCCATTTTCAAATGCATTGCTTGGAGGCCATGAGACAATTATTCACGGAGATTGAGCAAAACACTACAGAATATCAGCTAGATAATGCTGCAGACAGGGCTGCTCTTGTCCTGGGAATAACAGCTAGAGAGGTGTAAAGCAAACGGATTCTTTGGCATGGCCTGGGTACGGAAGTCAACAAGCCGAAAGCAATGCAGAAGTAGCAATAAAGTAAAATTATCCATGTGGATTACAGCATCAAAAACTGGCATCTGGCACTTGGTTGGTAGAAATGGCAGATACATTCACTTTTGCCCAAAGTTGTCAGGCCAGGGGAAAACACTGTAGTTGCCAGTCACACAAAGTGTCTAGAAGGGAATTAGGTAATGAAATTACTTCTGCTGTCTAAAATGGCCTATGAAATAGCTGTTAGAATTCTAGAAACAAACCAAGATCTTTGGAAGAGGCAAAAGATGTCTATTGGAAGCTTAGAAATAGGATTTACCGAGTTTCTCCTGATCCACAAAAGACCTTGGATGTTGAGCCTGACAAAAATACTGATGAGATCAGGTTTACTTTCAGTCTTGCGTTAAGTTGGAAAATATTGACACCAAGTATTTATAACTAGAAATCGTAATTGTCACATAGACAGAGTTAGTCCCAAAATTTAAGAGTAATACAAAGGGTATACTGAACATACAAAGATACAGGCCAAAGTCTTAAAATTCCAGGAAGTGCACATTGTGGAGGCCAAGAACAAGTTGGCTACAAGCCTTTTGATATGCTGTGCTTGTGTTATCATACAATTAGTGTGCAGAAAATGTTAAAAACATGCACTCTTTCAGAGGAGAGGACACAAACCAAAGTTTGTATAGCTTTTCCTTTGCTTTTAATCTTTGTTTTGTAGGGAGAAGCACTTAAACACACACTTACACCAAGCTGATTCTATCTTTCTTGAGAAAAATTGAAAGACTTCTGTTGTTGGACACTTACCGTGCTGATTTCCAGGCAAGAAAATCATCATGTTAGTATGACTGTTAGAAAAACATACAAATTCTTTGCACTATTACACCCCTCAAAAATATAAAAACAGAGCTGATACGCTTTGCAAAAGATTTAAATTTAGCTGGGAAATGAAAACTATTTTGTTCCAGCAGCATAGTCCTTTGAAAGCAGCAACTGCTGCATAAATGAACTGAAAAATATACAGATGGCACAACTTGTATTAAATCAAGTGCCCAGCAAATACGCACAAATGTGTTTCTGAATTTCTGTTGAAAAGGTTTTCTCAAGGCAATATTCTCTAGTAAAAGGATTTAAACCGATGATCTACTTACATCAGCACCTTTATTTAGAAGGGCAGTTTCTGCACTAAGATTTCAAGATGATTTCATATTTTGTGTGTTAGAAGCCCTCCCAAAACCAGAATTTTGTCAGCCTAGAAAAATACTATGTAAATTCCGCACTAAGAATCAACAGCTTCAAGACAACGCTTTCAGCTGTCGTTTTGTGACAAGAGCCTAATTTGGGTGCGTTTTTTTGGGCAAGCAAACAGGAGCTTGGTGTATGAGTGCTGTTTCACTGATCACAAATAGAGCACATTAATTTTGGAGGCAACTCAGTGCAAGATTGCCTTCATGATGGCTAAAACCTAGATATGTTTTCACTGTGATATGTGTTTATTTTTTCCCCCTCTAACAGTTAAGAGATTTTAGATATTCTGAAATTCTGTCGCTACATCAACCACTTCAACAGTATTCCTTAAATCTATGTAAATCTTCACTTCTTACCTCAAACCTTACCTAAGCTATATTCAACCGTATTTATTGCCTTTGTTTTACATTTCCCTAGAAAATAGCACATCAGTTGCATTCCTCCCACAACTATCTATTGTCTGTTGATCAATTGAATCAATAGTGTTGGGAGATGTACAACATACTTGAGAAAACACTGAATAAAAACACAAACATTTTTGTTCATCCCAATAGTCTGTACTTCTGTTGTTGTTGAAGATGTAAAACAAACTAGCAGCATAAAGCAACTGCATGCTTAGAACTCTTTATCTTCCTGACATCCTTCAACTTTTCTTGGTAAGGTTCACAATTCAATACAATACAGATATTTCTTATCACCATTTCTGTACGGCAGTTTTCCTCCAGTACTCTTTGCTTCATCGGAGTAACCAGCCAAAGTCACTCAAAGCAGCCGCCAGCACTGAAACGTTCCATTTAAACAAACTCTTTGTGTGAAGTCCTTCATTCAGCATTCCAGCCCCTATGGGAAATTTCAGATTCATGCCATTCCGGATTAGTTTATTCCAGTGATTACATGACAGTTGACAGGTCATAGCTGGATCTATCACAAAATTTTCCTGATAAATGTATTTCCGACACTCTCCAATGTTTTTTACAACTCTCTGCTGTAGCAGAGCAAGTAACAAATTCCCACAGCAGTTGTGATTCAATATTGCTTAAATTCATGCAGATTTCACAAGGATTTGGTTTTTAATTTTTTTATGCTTCTCGAAGTTTACACTGCATTCTCATTAAGAACATAGCTCGTTATTTTCCATATGACGAATGTGGCAAGTGTATTGTTTTTTCCTTCAGTAAATGTATATGTGTACCCAAAGCAAACACGAATGCCTTTCCAGAGACAGGTTCACTGTATACAAAATATTTTTGCATTTGTTTTTACAGCAGTTCACCATATTCTTAGCTTTTAATAGAAAACATTTCTTGCAAAATTTAAAATCCTTACTCTGGCTTTCATATAATTACTTTTGATATTAGTTATGACGTAGAGATCAGTGTAGTAAGATCATGAGTTCCCCCCCCCCCCGTCAGATTGCAGGGGATATATTTAGAAAATATATACATAGTGATATTTTAAAGAGCATCTGCTTTTAAGTTTCCTGTGCATGCCTGAAGCACACAAGTCTGTCCTGCACTGGTAAAAGCAATTTGCTTACTCTTGGGCAGGGTACGGTGTCAGAGCACAGGGCCGTGGCCTTGCCAGCCCAACGCAAGCAACGGGAGCAGGGCAGCCCCGCGCGCTGCCTGGACCAGCTCCTCCTCCTGCCTTGACCATGGGCCTGGGCCACCAGAGCTCCCAAACAGGGAAATGGGCTCGAGGTGGCCCTGGCACAAAGAGGGAAATACCTGCTTTGGCCCCATACTTTGCTCTCTCCTACTCTTGCCGATTGGTTGCCAAGCTGTTGTGCTTGGGTTTGTTGACATATCACGGGGAACTAGGGCTTGTTGTGTTCTTTCCTTTGGCCCTTATCCTTTGGCTGGAGCTGAAGCAGTCAGTGGCATTTGTTAACTGACAGCAAATGCAGAAAAATTAATTCCTTGAGGTAAAAAGTAAAACTGATCCTTCAGCCCCATTGCAGGAAATAATCCCAGAATCACAGAATGTGTTGGGCTGGAAGGGACCTTTAAAGGTCATCTAATCCAACCCCCCTGCAGTGAGCAGGGGCATCTTTAACTCGATCAGTAGAACCTCTAATGCTTCATTTTTGTTAGTGAGTATCCTTTAATAAGGCATTGCAAACCAAGATAAATACAGTAATAACATCACAGCTATTTGTGATCAATGCCCATGAAAAACCTTTCTGCTTCCAGGTTTAAAAGTGTCTCTCTTCACAGCAGTTTGCAAACACATGCCTAAAACTGAGTACGTGTTTGTATCTACAATATCTCACATACACACACACAAATCAAGGTATTACTTGCTGTTAATTAAAACCAAAACAAAGATATAGATAACACTGTAAGATATCACAATTTCTCTTCAGTTATCTGCTTGGATTTCACCCTAAAAGCAATAATTTCATATGTTACAAGTTGAATGTAAATTTTACAAAAAATTAGAAATAATGCAACTTTTAAATTAGTCTTCAATTTTTAATTTTTAAAAACAATCAGTTTGCTGTCCAAATTAAATGCTTCTGTCAGTCCTCATATCTAAAAATACTCAGATTTATTGCTAATGGCATATTTATGCTTTATGCTTGGGACTCGATTAAGTTAAATGTGCTAGTTGGAATATGACACCATCGTGCTAAACAGTTTGCAGTTAACATAATAAATGTCTCTTAGTCCAACATGAAATATCAGAAGAAAATATGCATCCTGCCACTGGTCTCCTGTGTGTTCTTATAACAGTTTCTTGTGGGAAGGATATGGAACACCCTTGATTTAGAAGCAGTGTTTTTGAATGTGTCATTAATTCAAGTATGTCATTACTACAGGTTTAACCTTTAGCTCCACAATCAATAACTTCATGCCTCAGTACAAACTGGTATTTTTATAGTAAATGCAGCTGCAAATCTCCAGTCTGCATTTTCACCATTTTTTGCACAAAAATGAAAAATCAAATACGTAAAAGCACATTACAGCTATTGTTACATTTTCAGTTTGCCTGGTAGGAAGCTGTGGCAGCTGCTGTGTAGATCCTGCGCTAGGAGAGCACATGCTGGGAGTCTAGGCCTTGCTCTTACAGAACTGCAGGCCTCTCTCACATCTGATACATTCCTACATACATCAGGAGCTCATTTATTGAAGTCAGATTTGTGAAGCGCTCTCCAGTCTCAGAAAATCTCAGTATATGGATGTTAGAGAAATACATTGTGAGTGCTAAAACTTTGTGGGGTTTTGGGTTTTAGGGTTTTTTTAAAAAGAGATAAGCATAACTGTAATTCTGTTTCTGCCAGAGTGTCTGAAATTGAAGCAGTGATAACATGGTCCTGAATGACTCCCTATCAGTTGTCTCATATAAAACAATTACTCAGCTTTTTGTAGACAGGTATAGATGAAAAGATTGACAGTGATATTACATCTGCTTTTGTGCATTGGTTAAGATTACTTTTCAGTATTGCAGCACATCCAGTGTTTACATGAGCTCATTACTTGCAAAAAAATTCTCCTCTGGGTTTAAGTATTTCCATGCCTGGTCTCAACTCAAAAGGTTAACTTGTTTGGAAAGCTGCTGTGAAATACTGTTTAGTTATTTCTCGGAAACAAGACTGTTGGTGGGCTCCGGGAAAGAAGCAATTTGAACATCATCTCTGCATGCTTAGGACATTGCAACGATGTGTTCCAGCCTGTCTTGGCAAATCCATGGGACAAAATGCAGGTGCAAGAAGAGATAGATAGATAGATATGTAGCAAGTGGCGCAAACTAACACTCATTACTGAGGTTTGGATAAAATTCTCAGCTGGTGTCTTCAGTTTTAGGTAGCTGAGAATGTGGCCTGTAGTGCTTACTGCTGGGAGTAGTAACACTGATTTCTATTATTTCACAGAAATCAATTGGACTACTCTCAGCAGTAAGTGCTGCTCCTAGCTGTAAGCGCTTACAGGCTCAGTCCTTAAGAGTCTATGTTTCTATATTACTTTTGTGCCATTGTTCTCACCTATACATCAGCCTTGGAAGTTACATCTCTAAGTAAACAACAAAAGGAGAAATGTGTAAAACTTGCACTGCACCATCCACCTAAATGGATTGTCATTCGCCCGACAGACTATTAATCTCAATGCGATGTCAACTTCAAACCCATACATAATTACAGAAATTATTTCAATTGAGCAATGACGACCAGTGCTATCCCAGGATACTAGACTACATTAGGGAAATGAGAAGTGTTTTAAAACTCATTTGTCTATGCCGATCATAGCCTGGAAGATGTTAAATCACGTCTTTTTTTTCATGCAGGTGCTGACAAGAAATTAAGCCAGGGTTTTCAAAACCTGGGAGGTGTCTCCCTAATGAACATGGAAATGAAACTGCAGGCCACAAAAGGAATATAATTTTAGCCCTAGCAATTAGCTTCTTGATAATCAGATACTTTCACGACTGCCTTGTTGCCTGGTGCTGTTAAAGCCCATCACTGTTACTTGTACCTGCAGTATCTTCCTTAAAGATGGTATTCCAGCTTGAGCTGCACTCACACATTCATTTTTGAATATAGACACATCCTGTGATATAGTCATCAGATAGCTCAGGTTGGAAGGAACCTCAAAGGTTGCTAGTCCATATTCTTGGAAAAAGCGAGATCAGACCACGTTGCTTCGGGCTTTATCCAGCTGGATTTGGAAAACCTCCAAGGACAGAGACTGTGCAGCCTCTCTTAGCAATTTGTTCAGATGCTTGGCTTTTCTCCTGGAGCAGGTTTTCCCTTACATCCAGCCTGAACCTCTCATTTCAAATGGTGCCCGTTGTGTCTGAACCTCTGACCATAGTCCACTGTAGAGCACAAGACTACCTTTTCTATAATCTCCTGATAGGTATTGCAGTGCTGCTGTGTGCTCTGGATCCCATATACCAAAGAAATAGCAAGCAGAAAATTTTTAATATTGAAGACTTGTCTGAAAATTTGTCATCTTCTTCCTTTTCATCTTCTTGATGAAAGGGATGAGCACTTGTAGCATTGAAGGCCTAACCTAAGGATCCACAAGGTAATTCAACATAGCATGCTGGATAACAAATGTTTTGCAATAACATACTTCAAACTGTCTGAATAAGTATAAATGAAATAGACCAAGTGGACCAAAAGAGCTGCCTCTGTAAAGAGGCATTTGTATAAAACACACATTCTATTAAGTGTGTTGTCTTGTGGACTTAAGCTGTTTCCTAGTCTATAAAGATAAAAATTCTTCACTGAGCTATTCATTGCTCTTTGTGAAATCCACCACTGTCCAGGAGGAAGTCATGACAAAATCTGTACATTAATTAACACCTTAGAGAATAGAAACACACCTACATGGCTTAACTTGGTGCTATATTTAAGATACTCGACACAGCTTCACGTTCTGTACTACATCAGCGTGGCACAGTGTAGTGTTACATATCTGTAACTGTACAGCTACTAGGTCAGGTCCTGGGAACAGTGTTCCTACAGTTCAGGCTAGTTTGGAGATCTCTGCACCATGTGTTACTGATACATACTTTGTGCTCTGAAGCTCTTCTATTAGCTGCAGAAATCTGAATCCTAATGGATCCGTCGTATAAAAGATAGATGCAGACAGCAATGTGTTTGTAAAAACAGTGTGTCCAGAGGAGCCGAAACATCCACCTTCAGAATATATTATCCAACCCACATCAACCAGAATTTAGCTAATTTAGGTAACACTACAGGAAGCTTGTGAACAGATGACTGACTAGCAGCTATAGCAAACCAGACAGACTTCAGGTCAGTGACTGTTTTCATTGATGTCTTTACCAATGTATCAATAATTACTGTTCTCTAATTATAATAAGAGTGGAGGAATTGCTTGTGATGAGACTAGGTAACCTGGCCACATCTTAAAAAACATGCCTTAATTTCCTTTCTTTTGTCACGAGCTAAGTAAAATTGCCAACCTTTACCTGCTTTGTTTCTGAATGTTCGGTTTTGAGATCTGCCCCTCACTTAGGATCTTACAAGTAGTTTTATATCATGAAATTACTCAAGGTTTGCTAAAGCATAAAGTTGTACCATGTGAGAGCTCTAGAACTTACAGCTAGAGAATGGGGAAATGCATTCCTCCTTTCCCTTACTTAAATCCTACGATCAGATACTTCATTTTCAATCCTACTACAGATAAATCAATGCATAGACAGGAGGTCTAGCAGGTGAATCAAAATAAGAACCTTCCTCATGACTCAGTCAGAAAGAGCTGTGATAAACTTGTCTAGTGTGGGTTGTTTCTTGTAGTTCTTACATCCAGACACTGTCAGGATAGATTGAGAGCTCTACTTCAGGAAGGGGAACAAAAAGATAAACGAGAACTGTGCAGCTGAAATGTAGTGGCACAGAACACAGGCAGATGTGACACACACATGGAGAGATATTTTCAAAGAAACTGTCAGAGTTATGCATCTAAACAAGTTCCAATGCACACAAGCAAAATATTTTACTGTGTGACTTTTATGTCATACTTTTCCCATTTATAGTCAAAATAAGCTTCCTGCTCTTTGTAGCCCACAGGCAAGAGTAAATCAAGCTGTCTTCCAGCTTTAAATCAGCAAATTGCATTAGGATTTACATCGTTTCCTTCAATTCCAAGTTAAAGCAGCCCTTCCATACCTTCTGTGATTTCTCGTACAACCATATCTGGTTAATCAGGAGTTATTTACAATTAACATTTTTCCCCATAAGTAATATTTTTAAACAGCAAAAAACTTATCCTGGAATATCCTTGAATTTAGATTAGCCTGATTATACATCAGATATCTATCTAATTCAGTGGTTTAAAAGCAAAATAACTCTTCTTCATTAATAAAAGTGAAAGAAAAAAAGTAATATGTGACAGTATGTGTATATATTTAAATGCATGGAATAATATATCTGCATATATGTGTAGATACATATATTATTTAGGTACGTTTATGCAAAAGGAGCAGAAAATAGTGACACAAGAACAAATACATATTGCAATAAATATGGCATGCTAGAAGACGAGTGTCTTATAGTACAAATACTGTCTTGGGGTATGGAATACTTGGGGAAGAAAGTTTCTCTGTTCTTGCCATATATACAGCTGCAAAAATAGTTTTTCTTTAGCTAGCAGCTATGATGACAGAGGGCTGTTGGCTAGTTAATCAGCTGCAAAAGACACATTATTGGTTGTGAAAATATATAAACGACTGACAGCCTTAAAATTTCAGCTATTTAAACTGGGTAACCACAAGCTGCTGTGTGAAGCATCCAGGCTGACTTGCATTAATTCTCTTTCAAAGCTAGATCAATGGCCTAATTATTTGTTTCATTCTAATTAACAAAATATTTCTGATTGTGCCCAGAAGTGATAACACTTAGCAGCCCAGGCCTCCATAATTTTAAAAATTGTAATCATATTCTTATAGAATACTACTAGAAGCTTCCTATATGAAAAATACTTTTCTGTTTTGATGAATTTTCACTGATTTCCTACTGTGGTTTATTTGCACAATTAATATACACAAAGTAGTTATAAAAGGAAAACCAAATGGCTTTACGAAAGCAAAGTTGGACAAAATAGGGAAAAAAAGTTACTGCCTGCTTTAGAGCAATTAAGATTTTGCATTATTTCTAGTGAAACCTACAATCTTCAGAGATCATGTAGGAACTGATTGTCAGGAAAATTTGGACTAAGTGACTTCAAACAGAGGTTGAACAGCCATAAATATAAGTTAGCTCTACAGATCAAAGGTTCGAACAAATTCTGGTTAGTTCCAACATTTGGCTTATTTTTCAAAATGAAATGTTGCTGTATGCTAAATGTTATAAGCTAACCAGATGGCCACTTGATAGATGTCTGTATTAGAGGAACCGCACTGCACCCTTTCATATGATAAAAACAGAATGTGTGTTTCATTTGGATTCCAATCAATTGTAATTCCTTTTCACCAGACAAGATAGGCAACTAATGATTACTCAATTAACCTCAGAGCACCATAGTAACCAGTGAATCTCCGAGAAACATAATGACATAAATGCATTCTGAACTAACCAAATAACATGGATCAAGCAGCATTAAAGTAAAATGAAAGCAAGAGAAGCAAATTCCAAAAGCCTTGCGTCTTCCCAGCTTCTTCTAACAATAATTAGGAGAGAAATGGGAAGTACAAAGAGTGCAGTTTTGTGCTAGTGTCTGCCTAGTAACAAGGAATACAATGTCTTAAAGAGCATTAACTTTTTCCAGTATGTAAAAATCTATGTAATGAAGATTTAAGATGCATCTAGATATGCTGCCCATGAAACTAAAGAAAGTAAAAACCAATTACGTAAGAAAATGTCTGCTGAGGAGATTGCCAGTAGGTGGAGAACCCACCAGACCACGAAAGAAATCAACCTTAGGAAATGTTGGAGTCACAGAAAATGCACCAATAATTAGACAAACAGTAGGGATAACCTAAGAGAACTGAAGTCTCTCCAAGGACAATGTCTTAAAGAGCATTAACTTTTTCCAGTATGTAAAAATCTATGTAATGAAGATTTAAGATGCATCTAGATATGCTGCCCATGAAACTAAAGAAAGTAAAAACCAATTACGTAAGAAAATGTCTGCTGAGGAGATTGCCAGTAGGTGGAGAACCCACCAGACCATGAAAGAAATCAACCAGTAAGAAATCAGACAGTAGGGATAACCTAAGAGAACTGAAGTATCTCCAAGGCATATGGTTCTGTGAGCTGGTTGTTTATACAGAAGGCAGTAACAAAAAGCTTTATTTTTTTTTCCCCATCACTTAGCAAAACATGCTGAGCAAGAATAGAAAAAATTGTCACTTGGTATCACTCAATATATTATAAAAAACATTTTAAGTCAATATACTGGGAACGTTCTCTCTGTTAACATATAATAGCAGTGTTATGAAACACTAGAACTAAGGATGTACAATAACAGCACGTAAAACTAAGCAGTTCATAATGTAAACAGTTTTGTGCTGCTTGAAAATTTCTGTCCATTACTGTTTACTTGTCTACTATATCCACAGAACAATTTTTGAAAAAATCGTTGGGTAGAATATCATATGGTAAGTCCCATGACAAGAATGCATTATATTATTTTAAATTTCTGCTTGCCATCCTGTATTACTTACATTTTTTATATTCTGTCAGAAAGCACAAAATAACCAAGAAGAAATTTTTAATTAAATCATCTACTTCTGAATAGCTTACTCATCAGGCTTTTGTGCGCTATTCCATTTCTACGATGAGCTTTTAAATTGATTAATATATTGAGAAACAGTTGCTTAAAAAAAGATTACTTTTGCTAGTGCTTCCCCCATCCTCACTCTTCAGAAATTCCTCTAATGGCGAGACAGACACATGACAAACAGATGCTAAATTTCAAATTATTTGTGGAGAATTTCACACTAGAGCACTGAATGTAAAGCAGACAAAATGCACAGCCACCTTATTTACCAAATGGAGTACAAAATGTGTTCACGTTCTGTAATTCCTGGGTTATATGAAGCAGCACAAAATTCATACATGTCCATTGTAATGGTACAATTAAGATTGTTATACCCAGAATAATATAAATCAGCCACAGATTGTCCTTTTTGAGTGTTTTAAATTTCCCAGGGATGATACGAAATGTTTATTTCCATGTAGAATACAGATGGGACAATATGGAAGCAAGTGAGAAGAGACACAGCCACAGGAGGGGGAAAAAAAGTGTTATCCAGGGAGATAAAGTGAGAGGACTGAGGAAGCAAACAAAGTTGCTTTGTGGAGTTATGGACTCACAAGGAAGACTTGAAAGGAGAGCTGCAAGTTTTTCATTGTATGGAGAAAGCGAGAGCCCTTAGATGTACCCACAGACAGGCTCAGATCAAAGGCAGAGGAACGTGTTCTCAAAAGATGACAATTTCTCTGGGCCTGGACACCTTCATATACAGTAATTATGAGGAGATCATAAACAGTGAAAAGACATACATGTATATTAAAAAGTTTGTTGCCCTGCTTATGTTTACCACCATTAGAACTTCAAAACTTAAAAAATAAAAGTTGCTGCCAACTTTGCTATTTTTCCTGGTAATAAAAACTTAAATTTCATCCTTCACCAAACTGTTGTTGATTTAAATCTGAATTGTGATCACCACTCCTTAAAGAGCATGGTCTTTTTCCTTATTCTCTTCCAAAATTTCAATGTGACAGCTTTCCAGGCTGTATGTCTCATCAGCTACATAGGACTACTTCATTAACTGCATTCTTCAAATATATTTCATAAACAGACATCACACATTAAAATGTTCTTACCTCACAGCTTGAGCAGTTTGCACAATGAGATTCTTCACAATCTCATTCAGAATTGTTTGGTGGGTTAGGAAAATTAAAAAAATTCACATAAAACTGCATACTTTTTGAAGCCTTCCAGTCAGAGTCGACATCTTTGCATTTTATACCTTCCATTTTGACAGTTATCAGATATCCATTCATCTCCCCTGGGGGAGAAAAAAGTATTCTTTAAAAAATCTAAATATTTAATATTAAACTTAAAAGTCTTTTCATTTTAGGCTTCAAAAGAAGGTTCTGTCTGAGTGACAGAGCAGCATCCAGTAAAGACAAGAAACTCTTCTAGTGTTTGCAAACATTGGTAAAGTTGCTGTAATAGGGAGAAATGACTCTATTTAGTCTCCTCCAGTATCACTGCAGGATTTCTGTACAGAGCTCAAAAAAGATTTATTAAACATTGATATTTTCCTCAGTTCTGGCAATCAATCTGCAGTAATCTGTTGACTGTAGCCCTATCATGTGACTCATCGGTACCATACAAAATGAGAGTTATAATACTGCCATGCTAGGAAAGGCTGAATATATTGCTCTTATCTCTACTTCTAGAAGAGGTCCAGTTAGTCCTTCCTACTCTTCCCTCTCAACTCATACTATCCTACTGAAGACTGTAGCAGTGAAGTCAGAGATTCAACATGCCTAACCTGCCATTGAGCTGTTAGTTCCTGTATAGACAGCTGGGAACTCACAAGCAAAGACCTGAAAATGTGCAAGAAGTTCATATTTGAATGTGTGTCCACCCACAAAGGAGTAGCAAGATGTGCTGGAACAGATAAGAAGTCTCCCAGCAAGCTGTGTATAGTCTTTGCCCCAACATACCTCTTTAAGCAGCTTTTAAATATTCCAGACTGGCACTATCTCACTGAGACATGGGGCTGATGATGCAGAGCTCGGAAAATACCTCTTTTTCTGCAGTACTTCATGAATTTTGTAACTTGTTAGAAATCATGAAGACAATATTTTTTAAATGTCACTGGACTACAGGAAATTACAGGAGCAGCTGTGAGGGCTGATAAGTGGATGGAACTCAAGAGGAAATTTTTTTCCCTTACTATTTGCCATACACTAAGCTCCTACGTACAACTCCATAGTGTTTTTATTTGAAGAAAACTTGTTTGGGAGTTTGAAACTGTGTGGTTTTTTTTTTTTTTTTAAAAGCCATACAGTTTTACCTTTTCACAATACAGCAACATACAGGTTTTCTTCTAACATATTTAAATTATAGTCTATTTTTCAAATCTTCAGTAAAAAGTGAGAAAAAAAATCTTATCCCTACTGTATGCAAAACCACAACATTCATTTAGCATATTTCCTATTCTAACTACTTCAGAGACTATTTTGAAGAAGTCACTATGCAAAATTATCACTCTATTTCTTAACCTTTTGCCCTATAAATATACATTTGAGACTAACTTTCAATTATACACTAACTTGATAAAAAAAAAGAAATAAAATCAGAACCTCAGTCATGATAAGTCTGTATCCATACTACACCTGTTGAGCGAGTAAGAAAGGAAGCCAGTGCCATAATTCAATGCCCTCCAGCCTAGACAGCCAAACACTTTGCATAATTAAAAAAATTCCCCGAAGCCTGCTCTAAATTACAGTAGGAAGGCCGAGAAACTGCTGTATCAGTAAAGCTTGCCACTGGCTGAGCTCCAGTTTGCTTTATCCAACTCTGCAGTGTAACACAAACAGACAAAGGTGTTAAATTGGATACGCAGGATCTGGCCGCTCACACCAAGCTGCAGGGAAGCTCTGTAATATCCTTGGGTTTGGGACAGTGAGCAGCACACTGTACCTTCAACCTTCTGCTGCACCTAGGAAGTATCTGAACAATGAAAATCATACACTGTAAAGCACCAGGTCCTTCTACATCCCCTATATTGGGTAGGGAGCAACTGGACAAACCCCTCCCACTGAAGTTCGGGAGCTGAGCACCAGCTCTGCTGGAACAAGGCTGCTCTTCTCACATGAAAACTCCACTGCTGGGTGCAGCCCCCTGAGAGTCTGGCTCATCCAAACAGAAAAGCTGACTTTTTCTAGGACACACATTAAACAAAGCAGCTCACTCAAGTCTAGTTTAATCCACACTATTTACTTTAGGCTATCAAATGAGAGTATAGAGGATTAACATGCTATTTTATTCAGCGTTGAAAGCAGTGACTGAAAACTGTGATTTTTACTCAGGTCATCCTAATGCATTAATTTCCACAGTGTTGTCTTAAAACATTTGACACAGCAGTTCCTTGCATGACCAAAAGGAACCTAACTTCACTGCAAACAGGAGAAGGCAAGATTCCTTCTTTTTCTGTGAGATTCTCTAAAGAGAAAGCTGAAGCAACCCTATTTTACATTAGGTATTTGTTAATCAAGAGAAATCACAACTCGAATTTAATACTTGCTGATACAATGCTGACAAACAGTTGGGTTTCAGTTCGAAGTGATTGAAAATGTGACAGTACTGGGTGGTGTCATCCTAAGTTTGCCAGTGCAACCATTTATTGAAGAGCAGCACTTTTCTAGAACTTTGTGGAGTTTGGAGAAGAAAAAAATAAATAATAATAAAAAAAATAAGTTGAAGCCATTGCTGACATTGGAACACCACCAATGGCAATAAGCACTTGAATCTGTGCGAGTATATTCACAGGTTCAGTGCATGCGAGCTTGAACATGTCTTGAGGGGAAAAAGAAAAAATAGTATCTTAAATTTTAGTATGACTCACTGGACAGCATTCCTTGTGACCAGCTGATGCACAAACACCATCACTGATTTATAGGAAGCAGTGAAGAGTCCAAATGGGCAACAAGTGGAACAAGCCAACCAAGAGAATAAGCATAACCTTGATAAGACTTGAATGAATGTTTTGAGTCAGTTAAAAAATCCTGATGGGCTGAGACAATCTCATTTCTCAGTTTAACAAAGAACAAAGTTAAATTTTGAAAACCAGAGAACTGAAAGGTTTCTTATGTTATTACCAAAGCTGGGATTGCTTTATTCAATCTGCCACTGCCTCTAGGTCTTCCACACTGTTAATCTGAGGGTCCCAACAGATGGGCTGCCAATACATGTACAAGAAGCTTTTCTTGTAGAACTTCACATCCCTTGCTAGTTTCATCTCAAGGTAAGCTTTGACTTTTGCAACTCCGTCTCTGTACGCTCAGGCAAGGTCTCCATACTCCTTCCAAGCAGCCTGTCACCATTACCTCCTTCTGTGTGC
The DNA here is from genome assembly GCF_000703405.1 of Apaloderma vittatum. Classification (NCBI taxonomy): domain Eukaryota; kingdom Metazoa; phylum Chordata; class Aves; order Trogoniformes; family Trogonidae; genus Apaloderma; species Apaloderma vittatum. The sequence goes on along the minus strand of NW_009722222.1, from coordinate 57,056 downwards.
TTCCTTTTCACGTCTGAGCTGGGCCCGGAGTGCCCTGTTCACCCGTGCTGCCTTTCTGCCACACCTCATCAACCTTCTGCACATTGCACTGACCATCCTTGTGCCCCAGGGAGGCTGTCCCTGAAGATTTCCCAGCTCTCCTGGACCACCCTAAGCCCTCCAGTCTGGCTCACCATAAGATCCTGCTAAGAAGATCTCCAGCTAAGACAAACGTGGGCTCTCCTGAGGTCCAGCACTATAATTCAGGTATTTGTCTTGCACTCCCATTCCCTGTCACGGGCAGGCTTCTTAAATGTGCATTCCTAGTAAAGAGACCTTGCTAACATGAGCTGTTAGATTAAAGAAAGAAAGAAATATGGAAGAAAAAACATATTCCTTTTTCATTTGCTTTTTCCACTCTAAGAATCTCAGACATAATTCAATCTAAAAGTGTGATTTATGAGTTTTACATCTCCTATACTTCTTCCCAGCACAGCAAAAACTTACAAAGCAATAGAAAATGCTTAGGAAAGAAAAAAAGTCGTCAAAAATCAATTCACATTCTGGATGCTACAGAAGAGTTAAATTTTCCAATAAGTGTGTTAAAGAGATGTGTCGATCAGTGAGTAAACAGCAATCCTAGTTTGTACGATTAATGACATTCCTGGCTGAAGATTCTTTTATGGAAGTTTCTACTTTTTGTTTAACATCTGTTAAGTGTGCAGATTTAATAATATCAGGGCTTTATATTATAACTAACATAAAAGTAATTTAAAAACCTCAACTACTAGTGCAGAAAAAAAGGAAGATATTTAAGGAAATATATATATATATAAAGGAAAATATATTTTATTATCCATAGCTAATAAGATTGTGATATCCACTTCACAGTAGCAGTGGCTCTAGTTTTAAGACAAGACTCCATAAAATATGCATTGACATGTGCACAGAAGGATAGAAGGGAGATCAGACTGCATTACAAATGCCACCCAAGAGAAACTATATCTTAAAGTTTGATTTCTAGCTAAGCTAAAAAATCCCATCATCCTGGGATTAGAGAAGGCTACAAGGCAAACAAAAGCTTTTTATACAGTTATTCAGAAATAAGGCGGCAGTTGCAATTAAACCATCAAATACTTCAGTAACTGATTAAGAAAAAAACCAAACAACCCAAGGTGGCTTATATAGTAATCCTAATTTTTTTCTTTATATAGAAACAGAGGACATTTGTCCAATTCATATGTTACTAAAACATTTTAAACGTATGAAAACTTACTATTTATTTGTCTTAGTCCTTTCAACAAAGTATGAAGATTAGCAGTCATTGTGAAAACCAAAGTTGTTTAACTGATCTAGAAATTAAAACCTGTACAGAAGAGGGCAGAAAGAGGAGCTGAAAGGCAAACGGGGAAGCTGCAGGGCTCAGACCAACACACTAAGCTCATAGCTGGTTAGTTTGCTTTTTAGTCTCCTCAGAGCTATGCTGCCCGTGCTTGACTCACCAAGTACAAGAGCTACTGTCCTCCAGCTGTTTGGACTTGATGCAGTGGAGGCTGCTACATCTGTATGGCCTCTGGGACCCCAAGTGATCTAACCAAAGATCCAGATTTTCAATTTATGAAAAGTCTAATGGCACATTCACAACAAAGATACCGTATCTTTAAATCCAAAAGCATACATGCAGGTATGAAGAAAATTAAATGAGAACTTTAAGGAGAGGGAAGGAAACGTTTGTCCCATTTTTAAACACTAAAGTGTTTCAGATTTTGTGACAAGATGCAAGTCATGAATAAATTGCTCACGTTATTTCTTGAACAGGATTCAGTGAAGTGTATGTGGAAATATTTTCCTGAAACAATGCCTAAACTGATGGTTAGTACATTGTGGTCCATGGAATGCTGGTGGTTCCTGAGGCTGTGGTACACGGCAGACACAACCTTTTGCAGCAGATTTGCTGTTGCTTAAGGGTGATTCATTCTAAAGTGTTTCTAAGAATTGTCCCAAATACAGAGTGATTATACACAGATAGAATTATAGATTAACTGTAGCCATGTCACCTTAAACTTAACTGCTACAAAAATGCACCTCTTCAGTATTAAAACAAATAGCTACTTTTCCCTCTTCTTAAAGGGCATTAAGCATTTTCAGCCTTAAAAATACAATGCAAGGAAAAGGTGATCTTCCTTCTTTTGCAGCCAAGGAGACAAACCTTCTGCGATATTATTGCATGAAAATGCTAACTAGTCACCTGGATTGTGGATTCACTGTCTCGAAGCTGTTCTACAGTGTGCATCCCTAGGGGTGATTTTATGCTGTGGCAAAGATGCAATAGCTAACATGTTTCTGAAAGTACGAGGATTTACATTCAACAAAATCAACTTCACAGTGAAAATCTAATTCCAGATTATCATACTTGAATATAGGAGTAACTTTTTGCCCCCTCAGCTATTAAATTTCATAAATTTTATTTCTTAACAGTTGTTTTCGACTCATCAATCACATCATTAATTATTTCAAATATTTCTTAGCACACCCTCAATCTTGAGAAGATTGTGGGTGCGACCTTTTCTCCATGAAAAAAACTTCTACAATACTTCTCACTGAAAGCATCACAACACTAGATTTTTTTCCTTGAGAAATGGAATGCCACAGGATTCCTTGAGAGTCCGTCACTTAGCTCGTCTCTACATGAATGGAATTATAAGGATCAGTAAGCATTTTTACTAACCTTAGAGGAAAATTACAGTTACATTAGAAATATTAGCCCCAGGATGCCAGCATAGCAAAAGAAGGATTTTATGCTTAATGACACCATGTTTAGATGACGGCGAGAAATTTTAAAAAGTCAGTGAATCATAAAAGCTAATTGTAAGAGAAGCTGTTGAGTCCTGAATTTCTGTTTGCAGTAGCATGTCCTTGCAAAAAAGTTCTTTGGACAGTCCTGGAATATTTTTCTTCTCATATCTATGGTTCCATAGTACGTTTTCCCATAGTTTTCCTTGAGAAAAGTCTTTTAAAACAGTCACCCAAAATCAGCACAAGAAATAATTTTCCTTTTGCAGAGCTAAGCAGCCATCAGCCCTCCTACATTTAATGCTTAAAAATATTTAACATTTTACAGACTGTTTTCTCATCTTCTGAACTCCAAAAACTTCCTTTTCTCATCCAGTAAGAGACATCTGTGACAGTATCTAAAAATAAGATACCTTAAATAAGACTATTTGGGGAACAAAATAAGAGCAACCTTACTTTCATCATGTTCACTTACTCAGTTCATATAACCACAGTTAAAAGACTCACTTATTTTAACCTAAATAATTTAGTCGGCTATCTACATTTTCTAATACAAAGTAGCTTCTTCAGTTATCTGAAAGCTAGGCTAGCTTGGCAGAGATCAAGAACCAGGAGTTTTCCTATTAAACATTAGCAAGTCACGTTTTTTTCTGCTTAGTATCTACTACTGCTAGGTAGGATATATGAAGAACAATCTTTTATTTCTTGAAAAAATGTGATTTTTTTTTATTCCTTACAAAAAAATATATTTAAATATAATTCTGTTCAGTCACTTTCAGGCTCCACACAGACCACCAGCCATCTTGTGGGTGGCTGAGTGAGAAAGAAACATTTATGCCTCCCTGCTGCAATTAATTAGTACAAATGTTAATAGTACAAATGTTTAAGAGTAATTGAATACTGAAGAGTCAGAAAAGTACTGCCACAGATATTTGAGCCTGATAAATGATCAGAGCCTTTGCGAACTACACATTGCAGCCAAAGGTTTAGGTGAGCCCCACGGTCCCCTAAGGGCATACCTCCACTGCTGTTGAGCTGGCTCATCGCTTCCCCTTCTCACTACAAGACCTCCTTGTCCCATTCTTAACAAAATAATCCACTCAAAAAATAATGACCCTACATGGGCTCCAGCTATCAACTAGAAATATGTTTCATATTGTTATCTGGTCAACAAATCATGTAAGAATATCCCTTTCTTCCTTCACAGAAGCTTTAGAAATATATAGCCCTGCAGCTTTTAATTTCTATTTTATCTGAAGCAGAGGAGACAGGTTTTCTTAGAAGAGAAATAAAAGTTCTGCATTACTTGGCAAAACCCTCCAGGCCACAGGACCGTGTCCATCAGGGCATGTGGCCACGGCTGCCCCAGGGCAGGGAGGAACTCACCGGTGGATGCAGCAGGTCCCCAGGAGAAGCAAGCTCCAGCGACGGCCCCACAGTAAACAGGCGAAGGCAGGGCAGCAAGTCAGGGCCAAGACTGACAGCAGCACTGACCACCAGGCAGCAGGATTAAGACCCAGCAGGCTTACAGTCCTGCCTGGGGAAAGGGAAGGACCCTCACACCTGAACTTAAATGGAGCTGGGACATGGGCAGCAGGTGTAGGGGACCAGGTGGGACCTCTCAGGGCCCATTAGTACCCTCAGGGCTTCCTGCAGCCTGGAGGGAGCATTCAAGTACTAAGAGCAGGAGTTTGCATTTATCCTCCTGCTGAATATTAATAATTTTTGAAATTATCTATTTGGGAGTTTAAAAAAAAGGAAAAGATTAGTCCATGATGGAAGAGCCACTGAATGACAGTTATCTGTTCTCTGTCAAGAGAGGTGAAGCTTGTTAATTTGTCTTGTTTTAATCAGGATCAAGTACATACGACAAACTATTTCAAATCATTGCGACTCAGGGGGTTGATGACACTCTCCCAGATACATCTGTTCTTTAGTTCATTAGTAAGCTTCCAGAAAAAGTAAAACAGATCCTCTTTCATTTGCTTAAAAGAATAAGTTCTTCTGTCAACATAGATATACATACTACACAGAACTGGCCCCTTCATTCCTTTCTTTGATCCTGTTTCCCCAGACACAAGAACTCAATTTGTCCAATGGTAATAGTCTGCATTAATTACCCTGCAAAAAACCAGAATTTGTCTTCTGGCCCTGCCCATGTCTGAAGCTGCAGTACGTAAAATCAAAGGTGTGGAAAAAGTGTTAAAATACATTCATGATACCAAAAAATAAAGCTCAAGATCCTTTTCAAACAATGCAGGTGTAGGTCACGCAACTTCCTGAACCTCCCTGTGTTAGAAGCCTAAGCAACCTCCTAGAAAACTCTCTATTTTTATTAAAAACTTCTTTTCTTTATTACCCTGATCTTCATTCTTCATGTATTTTCTAAAGTCTCAGTTTAACTTGACTAAATTTACAATAAGTTCCTTTTAATGTTTTGTCTTCTTTTGTATTCTGGTATAATTCACAGGATGCCCAACTTCAAGGCAGAAAGATCTCAGGTTATGTCCTCACAGTACCTGGCTTCCGGAGTAGAGGCTGCCATGAGAGGCGGGATGGTTTGTGCCTCAGTTTCTGTTTGTGAACCTGAGAAGTGCTGCTGCATAGAACTCTTATGGAATTACGGAAACGAACCATGTGGACAGAGTATTTTCTGTAAAAGATACCCTTGCACTTACTACATTTGTGCTCAGAATTAGAATCCAGGACCCGCGCACACAGCCTTTCTTTGGTTATTAGACTACCTGTCCCAAAATATGATTTCTTCTACCAATACTGTTCTCACTTTCTTGGCACTGCATTTTTTGTTGTGAATTTACAAAAGTGATTACTCTGAAACAGAGGCCAGTCTGGTTCTAAAATGAGAAATATTTCCTTTGAAATTACTGCAAATTGTGAACTGGATTATAAAGTACCTCAGAGAAACAGGAATCTTCTGGTCAAAGCGAAGGGTTAGGTCTCAGAAGGTGGCTCAATTTCTGCATGCATTTAAGTTTTTTTCCTGAGCATTTTTAATTAGTCTTTCTGTCACTCTTCCTATTACACAAGACTGACACTTCCTTTCTCCTGACTTTAAGATTTTCTTTTTCAGTGGGTAAGCAATTTAAGGTAAGGTCTTTTCACACCACGTCTAGTACAAAAGGCTGCTGATTTCACTTCTGGCTTCTGAGGTACTATTGTAATACAAATGATGATGCTAATCATATTGGCTGAGTCTCTAGAAACACGGCATTTTAGAAGTCTGATATAAATCAAAGGAGGGGGAAAAGCTAACCCTATAAACATGGCAGTTTAAAATAAAAAGCTATTCACTTTTTATTCTTCTTTAGGTGCCCCGTTTAGATGGTAATGACTGGCAAACTAATGAATCTCTTGAAAAGGAAGTCTTTGCTTTAATGAACTCTGTAAATCTTTAGCTAGGTTAGAGGATTTTTGCTGTCTTTTTTTTCCTTTTTCCTTAAAACATTATAAATATTACTTCTCCATTTTGGTCTGCTGCTGTTTTAGACATTGAGATGGTTATATCACAGCCACAGATAAATTGAAATGAGTGGCATGAGGTTATAGATACATACCAGAACAAAAGGACTGATGACTGAAAAGAGAGAACTGCTTTAAATTATTCAGAGAGATTCTTTTTCTTTCCTTGGGTTTTGGAGAGCAATTGAAAAAAGTGATGAATGAATATGAACACTGCATGAGCAATCTGCCGGTGTCAGACCCAGTGTTAGTGCCATGTGCATTTTCCTCTTTTGATCTCCAAGTTCAAAACTTGTTCAGTTCTTTTAAAAGAGTTTACCTCTTCCTGTTGAAATGCAGAACATAAAGATTGTCCTCTAATTCCACTTCAGAAATTCTTGCAGCAGTACATTAGAGTAACTACATACCCATGAGAATCATACTGTTTTCCAAACTTTTTTTTAACCTTGGTAGTATTGTAGAGGAGAAACTGTTATCTTCAAAGTGCTGAAAAACCCAGGAGTAAAGCTAGAAGTTTTCAGTTCCTCCCTTCTACTTCTTGAATTAAAAAACAGGGAAAATATTTTTTTCCTTAGATGTACTATCAAAGCAATACAACAATCAAAAAGATCTTTTTTTAAAAAAAGGAGGTAATAATGCCCTTAAAGATGTCGTGTCAGCCAGAATCCTTGATTTTTTGAACAAGAAAAAAAATGTATGGATAAAGATGTGTAGGATATGTACACAGGTGCTTAATCAGGCAGAGTTAGATCACAAATTATGTAAATGATCTGTGTGAGAGCAAGTAATGAGCTGTCTTTCTTGCTATATGCTCACTTAGACAAGCAAAACATTGTGCTTATTGCCCTTCTTTTTAGAAAAGAGGAGGCTAGTTGGAGGCTAGAAAGCAACGTCACCATATTTTCTCCCATAAATCATAGCACTTTTAAGAAAGTTCATTGTGATGACATTTACACCTCTCCTTTTTATTAGCCATGCCTTCAGAACACAGGGGAAATACCGGGGCAGTATCAGTTGCCAGAGCCAGCCTGCAGAAATGGAGAAAGCCTTTCTCGTCCCTAACTGGCAACTGGGCGCAGTCCAAGGATAACAAGAACAACATGTGAACCTGGCAGAAATGAGCAAATTAGCAAACAAATGCACTTTAGAGGATATTTTCCAAAGATTAAAGCTTGCTAAGGCACTTATTTCTCCCTAATTCTGTGAATCACCTGTCCATAAGCTGTTCTAAACTAGTTCAAATAGAATGGGAGAAAGATACCTGCTTAAAGAACCAGGATTATGGAATATTGTTCCAGCCAGCCATACATAAAAGCCATTATTTTCTACAGTGAAAAAAAAACAAAAAAAAACAAACACAACTGAAGACCACTAGATCTCAGCAGTGAGTGGAGAGCAAATAATGAAAATTGAAGGAACAAAGGTTATATATATTTGTATGTGTGAATATATATATAAATGAACATAGATAGCCAGAAATAACACATATGAAAGCATTAAAATGTTACTTTTAATTACTGATGTGGCCAAGGCCACATAGGCTCGAAGAAAACTGCTTGATTTATATTCTGAATGTTTAAGATTTCTGCTTTATTCCCAACAATGCTACAGTTCAATGATAAAGGGCAGCAGGGAAGTTTTCTATGTTCTACCATGATTTTGATAATATTGAGAGCTGAAGGGGTTCAGTTTTCTTCTTAACTCAGTTTAAATTCAGCACACAAATTGATAAATATGATGAAATTGCCTTGACTATCAATTTGTTTAGTTTTGTAATACAGTTTGATTTATTCATTTGATGTTGTTTCCTTCTTTTTTCAGGGTGTCCTGTTAATATTTTGGGATTTTACTTTCTCTATGCTCTTTAATTGGTTGGCATGAAAGGTTTTAAGTCAGACTGACAGCTTTTGACGATCATTTTCTACCTAGTTTACACAACTATAATTATCTACTTAAGTTGCAAATAGTTGCAAAGTCAGTCCTTCAGTGACTCTCGTCATTCCTCCAGAGGTTTACGTTGATTTTCATTTCTCAGCCGTTTGAGAGTTTTGAACTCTTCTCTGTCTTTACTTCTGCTTTGTGGTTTCCCCTTTCCAATAACTATAGCTGTGCTCTGAACCAGGTCGGTGGAGTGAGCCTGGCCTAGGAAAAATCTCTGTCAGCAATGAAGAGTAGGTTGGAATCCCTAAAGGAATCTCCCTTCATTGCCTGTGTGTCCATATAAAGTTTATGAAATGAAAGCGTAATGCAAAATACATCATCCGTGTATAACAGACAGCCTCAGGACTGCATGTTAGAAAGGATACTGTATGCAAAGAAACAGTGTCCATAAATAAATTGCTGGCCTCTGTCTTCACCTTGTCACACGAGGACCATACACTTGTCTGCTTTTCCCATTATCAGTCCCTGGTAGTCATCTCTAACAGAAACCCGCTATTCATCTTATTCAATGTGACTTTGGAGCCAGCGCTCGGTGGAAACAAAGAAAAGAATTATCTCTACTCCCACGGTTTTGGATAAGACCCTCTCAGCTGGAAAATAAGATATATCACATAACATAGGAAGCACCAGAAGCTTATCCCACAGCAATATTCTGCCTGTATTTGTTGAACTGGTTTCTTTTTGACTCTGGTTTAACTCTGATGCTAATGTTATGTTCCTTCTGGCAAAAAAATGTGAACCAAATCCCACTACAATGAATGAATGAAGACACTATTGCCTAAAATAACTATAGTTTTATAGCATTTCTCATTGATAAATCAGTGTAATTATATTTATTTTTTCAGGGCATAAAGAGAGGCACAGTGATTTATCGAAAAGGCTGACAGCAAAGGCAAAGAATTCCAGAGCCTAAGTCCAGGGCTTGAAGGATTATTTCGTCAGTTTGGGGACAAACTGTCAGTCAGGAGAAACAATCTTCTGGTTTGTGTTTTACATACTGTGTTTTCTGGCACAGATATCATTCATGTTTTATATTACTACTGAAACGATTGCAGTATAAATGATCAGAACACTAGTATCTTACCATTCTATGATTCTATGATAAGTTTTCCTGAAAAATTTTGCTAGAATATAGATTTTCTGCAAAGCATATTAAATACTACCACATTGGGAAGCTGTGAAGACAAAGCTATTCTGAGCCCAGGCTAAGATTATTCAGTCCAAAATTGTCAGGATACAAATGAATCTTTCTATTTACAGTTTTTTCCACTTGCTCTCTTGGCTTGTTTTTACTTCACAGAGTGTACTTTTGATCAGTAAAGAGGTTAATAAAGGGATACATATGTTTCTGAAACAATTTCTAAGTGGATCACTGACACCTAACATATAACTATTTTTTTTGTTGATAGAGAATGTGTATACTGAAACATCTCACCATGTCTACGTTTCTCAGGATCTAGAATTTAATTAAAACAGTGGGTCGCCATACAATTATTTAATCATTGGTGTAGTTAAGCTTGCTTGTTCCGTCAGCCAGAGCTTCCCATTGCTGTCACTCACTTCCTAAAAATTATTTCTCTGATTTTACATTTCAATTCAATGTACATCTAACTGTGATGTCTCCAGTTTCCGTCTTTTAAGAGATTTCCTTTATTTTAGTAGCTATATTATTATTTTCCATTTAATGTTTACTTTTAGTATATTTTATTATACTTTTTGCAACACCTCAAAATCATGCTTGATTTACCTTTCTCCTGGCTTTTTGAAGGATTGCCTGATGCATACATGTCAGATTCAGGGCGCTGAAGAAGGTCAAAGCAATGACAGCCTTCAGGGCTCTGCCAGTGAATGCTAAACTGCCTGCTCATCACTCACCACAGCCACAAGCTCATCCGGAAAATACAGCCAGAACGTAATGGAAGCAGCGCTTGAATAAGCTTCAGACCTTCTTTTCATCACTCATAACCTTCCAAATTTTACAGTTAAGGCCTGATTTTCTCAGCAGTAAGCATCCTATCCTCACCCTGACTTGCAGAGAAATTGCTGTTTGAGAACATAGCTCCTATAATTCCTCCTTCTCCCCCCATAACAAGAGAAGCCTGTTACTGGGCAGCCTGAAGGCACGCCGGTCAGCAGCACCAGCTGTGGAAGCAAAATATTACTAAGGTGAAGGAAAGGAATATATGGAAACCAGACTCCAGAAAGATTCATTGTTTTAGGAGTATCCTGACAGCAGGATCTATTAGGGCTCCTTACCAGCGTCGAAGAGATTTCTTATAATGCTATTCACTCCAGCTTAGGCTGCTGAAACAGAAAGTCTGCAGGTATTAAATCTGAAGGTATGTTGTTCATTTGATACTTTTGTTTTCTTTGTTATGAAAACAGGCAACACGCTGTTTGTTCTCTGACTATGTTCATGCCTGCCACAAAATAAACCGTTCTCCTAATGATCTCTCACTTTCCAGGGTTGGAAGTGCCCAAGGAGGCATGCTACAGCAACACAGATAAATTACTTTAACAGCACCTTAACTTTATGTCCTCAAATTAACTTACATTCTTTTAAATGCAGTCTGTTGAAAAAGGTGAAAAAAAATACGTGTGAGACTAGACGTGTATTGCATACCTCAGATTTCTGTATCACTTTCACCCACTTTGGGCCACATTCTAAAACTTCATTGACATTAAGTGGTACCTGCCCGCTTGAATGTTTCAGAATCTGTCCATTTATAAACTTTTTTTTTTCCCTTCGAGTACCACAACTAGACTCTGACAACTGAAATGAGTTCTTACCATCTAATGCATAATTACCAGCTATGAAAATGTTGCCGTGAAGCTTTCACTGTGCAGAGAAACCTCATTAGCTTCCGATGCTGCTGCTGGTGACAGTGACCTGTAGCACTGGCAGGCTAATGGAATGGCACAGGTGCCACTACAGCTGTAATCGGAGAGCAGTGAAGTTGTGCAAGTGTAGCTGAGAGCATAATTTAGCCTGCACAATATTTGTTTATGGTGAGCTAGTGTACAATGGAAAGAAGCCAAGATGACTGGTAGGGTCTAAGCTGAGTTTGAAGTGTTGGCAGTTGAGAAAAAAACCAAACAATTTTCAAGAGCGACTTGCTGACATAAGGTATGGAAATTCATGAGACTCAGTGATCCACATCTTGCCATGTCAATATGTCATGCCCTTTTGTGCCTCTTTTCATGGTTGAACTGTATTTTAAACAACTGAATAGGAAATTTAAAGGGCCAAACATGGAGATTTCACCAAAACCATAAAAACATTTATTGGAGTAAGGATTAATCAAGAGTTTTCTTAATTTGTTCATAATTTTAACACAGTGCTACTTCCATAATTACATATATCAATTTCCACAATGTTTTTGGATACTTGCTGAAAAAAGAGATATTTCTATCTATCCTTGACCATATATTAATAATTAGTTAAAATACATGCATATTTTCCATTTAACTTTTAAAGTTTTTCTGATCACTTGTTCAGATTCGTTCTACCATTAGTCAATAACCCTAACTTTGTTATGATGATACCTTGTCGTAATTGTTTTACCAGTGATGAAGATTACTCAGATAAGGGTACTCAAATAAAAGTACTCAGCTTCTAGCTCTTGAACATATCAATAAAGGATTTTATTCAATTAAAAGAGCTAAATGGCTGATGTTTGCTTTTTTATGGCAGTACTGTGAGACAAAACCCGTGTTTAAGGCTGAAGAAAACTGACATAGGACAGGGTCTGCTCCCAAGCTTCAGAAACAGAAGTTAGAAGGAGAGTTTCGTATCAGTCTTGTTTTTAACGAACTCCAGCCCTCATGGTATCATAGAATCATAGAATCGTATCAGCTGGAAGAGACCTAGAAGACCATCAAGTCCAGCCTTTGTCCCAGCCCTATCAACCCACTAAACGATTCCCCCCAACGCAACATCCACCCGTCTCTTAAACCCCTCCAGGGATGGTGACTCAACCCCCTTCCTGGACAGCCTATTCCAACGGCTGACAACTCTTTCAGTAAAGAAATTCTTCCTAATGTCTAACCTGAACCTCCCCTGGAGCATTTTGGATCCATTTTCCCTCGTCTTATCACTCTCCACTGGGGAGAACAGACCAACAGCCAGCTCGCTACAACCTCCCTTCAGGTAGTTGTAGAGAGCGATGAGGTCTCCTTTCATTTCCGACTCCATTACATAGTCAAAAGCTCTAAATGTCCAAAACTCAGAGAAGCTGAACTACAAAACCAAACCTCCATGGTTTTCCCATTCACAGCGTCACCAACTCTGTCAGGGAAGCACCACAAGCAGATGCCACACAGTCCCTTCCACGCAGCGGGTCATTCTGCCGCAACGCTGTGGCAATCCTGGACAGCTTTATGCAAACCTGCCACACTCTGCTTTCCTGCCTCTTTCCTTCCATGCCAGCATTAATTGTTGGGTTTGCACTGCAACATATTGGTCGTCAAATTAAAATTCAAGTTCCTTTATGGGATACTTTCTTTTGCAGACAAGTGATAGGAAATGTTCTGCGAATGTACTTGTTATGTAACTGCTATAACAGGAAACTGCACATATGTGAAACATGAAAGAGAAAACAGAGATTTTCTCTTGAAAGGAATAGGGCAACCCCTTCTCCACCCAATAAACCAGTAAAATAGTCACCAAAATAAATGTGGTTTTAAGCCCTTTATCTCTATCAATTAGTTTGCATTAAATCCCATTAATATTTCACTTGGTGTTAAAATTTTTAATTTCTGTGGTTGGGAGGGGAGGCTGTCACTTCAATGAAGATTTTTTTTTCAAAATGAAGGTTCAAAGCTGCTGCATACACTGAATACTTCAATGCAGGCACTGCACCGTAGCAAGTTGAAAGGAAATCTCATTAGGAGAGGATTCCAGGACAAAAAAACCAAAACACCGTCACTGTTAAAGCTAATTAGCAGCTTTTTCTGCTGTTTCAAAAGAAGTTCCAAAACTTGAATGAGTGGATGAATTATTTCACCTTAGCGGTATTCCTCCAGGTCAGGGGTGAGACACCTTGTGAGTGTGGTGCTAGTTCTTTTTCTGACCCAACAGCTAAATAGCCTGCCAATTTCTTAATCCAGCAATAATCAGAAATTCAGGCCTGCAGCTCAGTAATAACAGTATTTGGAAACAAAGTAAATGTGATTTCTGTTAGAATGGATGAAGCTCTTCTCTTTCAAAATTATTTGAACAATAATTCAAATATGTGCAAAGTTGTTGGTCAGAACTTTAAATTCTGATAGGTATTTTAAAAATAGTCTGTGTGATATCCCTTTTAACCATACTGTTATTAACATGCCAGGTACACAGGCAGAACATACATCGTCTGGCCATGAAACAAGTGAAAGATCATTGCTGCGCACTGGATTCAGAAGACACAAGAAATAGAGGGACCAGCAAGTCAGTGCAAAGGAAACTCTCGTACGAGTGAGAATAGAAAAAGGAAGATTTCTGAAGCAGGCTATGACTTTAAACCACCATCACCTCTTCCTCTGATTCACTTCAGTTTGGATTATAGAAAGGCAAAGGCAAGTAATTAAATTCACAGTACACATGCAAACATCCGCAAAAATCAGGAACTACCTAATCCATCCAACCTGTCAGGGTGCGTAATCACCTGTACCCTGACGGTACATTAAGAGTGTGTTTACCACATCTGTTTACGTCGATTGATGTTTTCATGCACAAGAAAACCTATAATAATTCACAACTCCTGATTTCAAAATAATATACTAACAATATCCATTTGCTCAGTCTTTCTCAGGTGTGGGACCTTTAAGAAGCATGTCCGTGAGCATCCAGGTAATCATTCTAGTCAGAATCTGCAGACTTCCAAGTGCAAAGCAGTCCCGTACTACATGAAAATGTCTGTAATTCTTGTAGAGATAAAAACCATGTGTCAGTGCATCATATTTAGTCATGGGTGTTTGGTTAAAGGATATTATATAATCAGTTCTTTTGTGGTGTGCATAGTTGATTCTCTAGTGAAAGAAAGGGGATGTAGGGAAGTGAAAACTCTCTAGGTTTAGTCAAAGTCCTTTAGAAGTTCTTCCTGAGAATGTCCACGATTTCAGAAAAAATAAGTCCTTTTCAGCTTGACCATAACTTTGAGACTCTTAAGTTAGATTTTTTCAGCTGGATTTTGCCAGTTTACTTAAACTTACCTAACGGGAAATGAGAAGATAGAGCTGTTTATGGTTGTTGTGTTGTTTTGCTAAAGCCTCCAAAGGCATCCGTTGCTATATGGAAGAAATAAAAGTATATTCCACCAAGTTAGACAGCCTATATTGTTTAGTGAAAATCTTTGATATCCAATATTTTCTTGGTTATCTTTCACCTTGACAGTAATGCACTTAATCTGTCAGTCCTTCTAAGGGCAACCACTCTAAACTAATTTTACTGTAACTTAGCTATTGTTTGTGTTCATTTAAAAGAAAACAAAATCTAGCAATAAGAAGTAAATGAATGTTCCAAGTTTCACTGAAGTTGATGGGAAAAAAAACTTTCACTGGACTAGAATGAAAGCAAAGTGGACGATGAGATCCCCATGGGGGCTGGAGGTTAGAAATGTATTTTTGCTCTAAGCTGTTTTTAATGGGATTTATCTCTATCAGGCTCTCTAATCTCCTTCTTTTTCACAGGCTTCACATACTGCAGGACATTTACAGGTGTATGTGGTTCTGAAATAATGAACTCATTTAACTATGCAGTTCGTTACTGGCTTTTGATCGTTCCAGTAAGTGGTACAGCCACGCTTTTCCTGAGTGCTAGTGGAGGAGCTGGGGTAGGCACAACCCTTTGAAAGGCACCAGACCTGAGTGCGTTGGTTTTAGCAGAGACATAATCAGGAGGGGCAATAAAGATGCCAGTTTTGCTTAGCAGTCTGAAAGGCAAATAAAAGCCTGCTGAGGCAAGCTGAATATTTCCAGCACTCGTACTGCAGCACAGCTCTTGTGCATGGTGAGAGGGGACTAGGGAGCATTAGCACGACCTTTTCTTAATGGACAGGACTATAAGCTTTTGGGGGCTGGGTGGTAAACAAAACAAAGAGCTGGAAAAGAAGAGAAATAACTTTTACTAAAGCTTATATTGTTTAGCTTTGATTTTTAAATCTGTAAGGTATTTTCCCATCACTGACATTTGATATCAGTTGTATCTCCCAAAGCTGGGAACCAAATTTATTGGGTAACAAAAATTTCAGATTGCTCTGGCTGAACTTCACTCATTTTTATCTACTAAAACAGGAAAAGCAGAAAATTGCCTTTTTTTGTTTACATGCACATGGTCAACACAATATATGAAAATACAATGGGAAGTTACACCATTGGATATGAAGTCTGAGACTTCATATTTTGATGCTCCAGATACCTAAAGATCTGGAGAATTTGGTCGCTAATGCTAGCTGTGTCATTTGACCAGTTACATTACCTGGATGTATCTCAGTCTCTGTACATGGTAACTACTAAATCCTGAATGAGAAAATAAAAGTAAATCTGTGAGACTTTCATGCTTCCATGCTTGCTCCTCCTCTTTTGTTGCAGACAGCATACCGTCTGAGCCATCGCATTGGAGCACGTATCAAATAGAAATCTTTTACGCTTCCAAGGGAAATTGGTTCCAGGGGTATTTAAAAACAATATCCTCCACGTCTCCAATTTTGTGCAGTCTTCCTTCCTCCTGAGCCAAAAAGGGATTTATATGTCCTATCTCTATACTCCGTATTTAACCCAGACACTGATGACACTCAGGGGAAGAATTTGCACTTTCTCTGAATTGCACTGTTTGGGCAGAGAAGGCCAGAATTGCCAAAGTTATTGCAGAATGTGGTTGGAAAATTTTCTACTGGAGAGACTTTTTATTGCACTGTCTTTCAATAAAGCAGCAGTTTATTTTCAATTTTCATTACTAACTACAGAAAATCTTTGAAGAGATGCTTTATTTTGACTTAATCATTCCATCTTTTATATATTTTGTATTGCAAAATGCAATGTAACAAGCTGTTTCATGAGCATTGGAACTAATGAAGAAAGATTTTTCAGAACATTTATACATTGTGGGAGACTTTAACGAAAAAGAGCACAATGAAGATCTCTCATTAACCAATACGGGATCCTAACATGAGAGAAAAATTTACAGATTTACGAGATTCTCTGGTTTTTAAGAAAATATTGGAAAATTAACATAGGGAGTAAAATTAAAATTAAAATCAGAAACAAAAGTCCTTCCACTATTTGGGCATTCTTAAATTTTTCTTTAATGTGCATTCAGTGGTGTGTAACACACAAAGAATTCAAACTTCAGACTTTCCTTTAAAAAGGTCATTTGCCAAGTTACTTAACAAAATTTATGGGAATTTAATATTACTAATCCACTTCAAAATATGGTCTAAAGTCACCAATAAGTTCAAAAATAATTTTAAGGCTGATTATTAACATATTTCCTTAGGAAACCAAGCTAAAAATTGAAGTGATACTGTCAAAATCACCACAGAAAAAAACTCAGCATTTTCAGTGATGCTGCAACAAGACAGTTAATGGGGGCCAAGTTAAATGTCTTCCTTTAAAAAAAATCAAATATTTATTTTTTTAATTTGGTAACAAATAAATTCAGAATTTTAACTGCAATTTGTAATTTACCTTGGGATAAAAAATTCAAATTTCTGGGCAGAGAGGCTATACAGGTAGCTCAGTATTATTTCTGAGAGATCTAGTTATTGAACTAGATCATGCATTTTGCTCCTTCCATCATTTCATGTCTTGCTGATGCTGAGAATGAGAATACATCTCTAAATTGTAAACTTATATTTTAAACAACAATTCAACCTACCTTTCTCCTCCAGCAACATCTGTCTACTATTTACAGGATAAGAAAAACGCATTATTTAGATAGTAAAATAAATAATAAAATAAATATAAGCTTGCTTTTCTAAAGATCTCAGATTCTGTAAGTCTTCATCTCTTGCTTTAGCTGCTAGACTTGAGAATCACTGAGGAAGAGGTCATGGTCCATAGAGAAATTGCATGTTACTTTTACCATCTTTGGAATGACCGTCATACTTCTGCATCACAGCATCCAGGTAAGCATTCATTTAGTTTTAAATTAAGGTTCTTCAGTCAAATAAAACTAATCCCTGCAGAATGAACAGTAGGTAACATTTCTTTCTGTAAATGGTGCTGCCGTTCTCCCAAAAGGATGGTGCATGCACCTGTTACAGTGATTTTGTTATGTCACTGGAAAGCCAATGCTTCGCAAGAACTGCAGAGGGCCCTGGGCAGAAAGTTGCTTAGTGAGGAAGTCACAGATGAAATTCAGTGCAGGTAAGGAAAGATGATGCAGCCAGGAGAAAAACTATCCCAACATTATTATGCAATGATGGTCTTTCAACTGACAGTCACAGGAATGAGATTTTTATATTATAATAAATATATCTGAGAAAACATCAGCTCAGTATTCAGTAGTGGTAAGGAAACAAACTAAGATTTAGAAGTGATTGAAAAGTAATAAAGACTGGAACAGATGATGTTGTTATACCACTGGATAAATCAGAGTTTTCTTCCTCACAAAAAGCATCCTGTGGAGGTGGACCATGTGCAGGGAAAGGCTGTAGGAATGACAATGTGTGGAACTGCTTTCATAAAAGCAGCAACTGAGTAGACGTGTATTTTTTGTTTCAAGAAAAGACAACTGATAGCTGAAAAAAGAGAGGTCTATAATATCATGAATGGAAAGCCGACAGTGAGTAAACATCGATTGGTCTCTGCTTCTTCCAATACAAAGTGGGAAAGGAGTGAGGGACGGGAAGAAATCAAATAAAATTGCAGGGCTAGGATCAGAGGAACCTTCTTTGCACAATGTAGAATGGTGAGATATTTTTTCATATAATGTGTATTTAACCTTTGTAGTAGAACTCAGAAGACGCTGAAAGACTACATGGGTTGAAAGAAACATTGGACAAAATCACTAAAGAAATTCCCTGAGTCCCATTAAAAAACAAGATCTCTGCTTCAGGACATGGCTGGCTTAGAAACCAAGCCACTCAAAGCTAGAAGAATAGAAGGCCCCTAGTCTACCCCGTACTCCTGCACAGGGTGACGGCCACCACCACAGCCACAAGGTGCTCGACTAGACTGACCTTGGTCTAACTCTATCCTTGTATCTCAAAATCTTTTAAGAGCCACAGGCATTACTCAGCTAGAAGCTATCTAGTTCTTTCTCTTTTTTCCCACACTTCAGAATTCTTACAAATGTCTCTGACAATTGGTCTTTAAGAGTAAATTAGATGATAGAAAATTGTTCAGTAGAACAGCCCTCTCTATAATTGTTTGGCTATGTAAGAAAGAGAGAAACAGAAAGAAAGCAAGCGAGGGAGGCTAGTTGCTGGTGCTTTCAGAGAATAAAAGGGTCTGTGAACCCTTTACCAGGAAAAACTGCAAGTCAGATTATCAACTGGGTAAATTGGAATAGTCCCATTGTGATCAATGGAATCGCACTATTTAGCCTAGCAGAGGATTTAACCTGAGTTTCTTAAGCCTCAGAATGGCTCTTAGATTTGCAAAAACATGGGACACTGCAAAATTGTTCAATTTGTCCAGGTAGTTATACTTTTCTCTCTAAGTCAGATCTCAGATCCGTGACTCTCTTGCCCATTAATTCAGCTCTAAACCTGACCTTTTTTGTCCCTTGACCCTGTTTTGCCACAGTTCACTGTAATTCTTTTACTTGTGCAGCTCCATCTGCCTTACAGCCTCTGCCTCCTTTCTTACTTCACTCCTATGTACTATAAAAGTATCCACTAAATTTTCATGTGCTGCGTAGTGTGCCAAGTCACTTCATGAAGGACACTCCATAAAACGCTGTTCTGACAACAGTATCAAATATGCCACATAGTTTATATACAACTGATTTGTGCTTCAACACATGAATAGATTATTTTAATTAAAATTTAGACCAAAAATAAAAATAAAATAAAAAATGATAAAAAAGGTGTTGTCAGTTTTGGAGCTGTACTGAGGAAGTCCCTCGAATAATGAACAAGTGAGCATTGCATTCATGGCTTTGCAAACAAGCAGTTCACACCGGAAGGCAGTGAAGCAGTCTCCAGACTCTGTCAGTTTTCATCTTACCCTCTCTTGTCCTTGCAGTTTTCTTTATGTATATCTATGTGTTTCCTACTTCTACTTATCACACTTTATTTTGGAGGAAGGTGCTAACTGGAAAATTTGGTTGATTTGAAATAATTCCTCTGCATCTTTCCTAATGTACAAAATACAACTACACACTAAAATTTTCCACCTGCTACATTAACTTTTGTAAGGAGAGTAAAGCAGTAAACAAAATTACTATAAAATCCACCTTAATGAACCTTGTTCTAATTGTGCCTTTTAAAAGACAGTATTTTTTAAGAAGTCATTTCATACAAGGTATGTAGGTATGTATAATGTGGCTAAAGAATATTTGAGTTACAGTCCTAACAGAATTAACAAATTTGATTTTAAGTCCAATTGATGTTTACATCTTCAGTGGATACCACTAGGTTCAGTGGTTCAGAAGCTTCTAGATAAGAAGCAGGATTCAGTCTTGAAAAGAGAAGACTTCGGGGGGACCTAATAGCTGCCTTCCAATACCTGAAGGGAACCCACAGGAAGGCTGGGGAGGGACTTTTTACAAGCGTGTCCACTGATAGGACAAGGGGAAATGGGTTTAAGTTGAAGGAGAAGAGATTTAGATTAGATTTTAGGAAGAAATTCTTCAGTATGAGGGCGGCAAGGCTTTGGCATAAATTGCCCAGAGATGTAGTGGCTGCCCCCTCCCTGGAGGTGTTCAAGGCCAAGCTGGATGGAGCCTTGAGTAGCCTGATCTAGTTGAGAGGCGTCCCTGCCCATGACAGGGAGGTTGGACTAGATGACCTCTAAGGTCCCTTCCAGCCTAGGACATTCCATGATTCTATGATTAACTGTTCTAATAAGCAACAGCAGCACAACACGGCTAGGGCAGGAACGAGGAAATAGGGTGGGAGACAGAGGGGTGGGAGGGCAAACCGCAGTGCGTGTGCGTGCTGCCAGAGAAAAGGCAATCCCAGGGGCAGGAGAGCCCTGTAGCACAGCGGCTGTCATGGTTCCCAGGCCAGTCGCATCGCTGTCTTTTCACAGGGTCGTGCAGTGCATCACCATGCCAGGTTTCAAGACCTCTTCCTTCTGGCATGAAAATTTAGTTATTCGCTCACTTGTGGACTCATTCCCTACAAAGTACAACCCTTCAACATGCCTAAACTGTGTACCACAGGGAAGCGTCCACAGACCCAGGAGGACAGCAACAGAAGTAGTTCAGATAACAGAAATAGGGTAACCGCTTCAGCAGTGAGAAATGCATGAGCTAATTAACCCTGTTGCTTCTCAATAGGATAAATTGGCCTTTGCAGAGCTCCTGCAGTTAGACTGCACCTCCTACCAGGATCGCCAGCGTATGGAAAGCCTGGCTCAGCAGGTCTAACAGAGGGAAGGCCCCATCATAGATTCATTGTGATTTCATGTGCTATAAAGCAGCTTCTCACAAAAAGATTAATTTCTTAAAAGTATAAAGTCTATTTTAAAAGCACTGAAACAAGTGCAGCTTATGTTCTTCCAAGCGCTCACCGGCTCACCTAAACATGCTGAAGCATCCCATTCTGCTTGCAGTCTCTGCCCATTCTGGGCCTGGGTGAAGCACCCTACGTAATCCTTGTTGTCTTAGAAGATCAGTATTTGTTTCCCTGTCTAAGTTGCTCTTTCGCCCTTTCCTTTTATGTTCTGTAACTATGTTTTATAAGACGCCTTTCATTCAAAATGCACGCTACAGCACACTGGATGTGTTGCTTGTGCACTGCCAGGTCTTTGTTAAAATTTCCAGATATCTTCCAGGCACTCAACATCCTGGACAAACAGACAGATTTTCCATCTTCCATAATTTCTTGTTGGAAAAGATGATCATGTTCACAGAAATTCAATCATATGGTAGCCGGTATCTGACCATCTGACATTATTATCCTTTCCATACTTACTGGGAACACTTCCATTAGCAAAATAACCCATTGGTCTCAGAGAAAATAGAATGAGCCAGATTGTTACCAGCTGGTAATAAAAAGCAGTAAACCAGTGTGGAAAATCAACCTCCTCTTCTTATTGACAGTGGCTCACCATCTAGCCCTTACATTTCAGAATCATTCTAAAGAATATTAAAGATGCAAATACAAACTTGAACTTCTTTTGCTGCCTGCCATTATGAGTCTTTTCAACATCACGTTAGCGAATGCTTTGACTAGGCTTAGCACACTGCAAAACATCATCTACATATTGTCAGCAATGTGGCAGTTGAGATAATATCCATGTAGTTACACTAATGACCTCTTCTGTGTTTACCATATGTTATCATTCCCCCCTGAAATTAAGTAACTGTTTTACAAGAGTTTCTACAAATTGGCAGTCTTTAACAGCTAGTAAATGTAATGTACGCTTGAAACAAGAGATAATGGAATTAAATTTACATCTCAGAAAGAGCGGTATTTTATAAGTGCTGGTATTTTATAAGTGCTTGTGGATTTTTCTAATAGCTTAACAAGGATTAATGGCAGATCTCAGTTCCTGGTAAACACAAGCATGTTATTTCAATGGGATTTTGTTTTCCTAGTTTTAGTGAGGGAAAAAATGTACAGAAATGTAGGGATGTTAGTTAGGTTTTCCAGTGCTAACCTGGCAGAGATGTGCATCTGCACCAGGTTTCCTTGAGGAAGGAGGGGACAGAAGGGCAGGAAAAGCCCCCAGAATTTAACCTGCTTGAACTAGATGGCAAATTCAGCTCACGATATGGGTTTTGACCTTAGTGGATCCTATGTGAAGCATCAGTTTTATACTAGAATTGAATTACAAGTTAAAACAGTGTTTGGGGTTTTTTTAGTCAACTGATGACAATAGCTGGGCTCAGGTGATATTTTAAAGCCAGTTTTGCCAGCAGTAAGAAGCTTCATACTCACTCAAACACTCCATGCCCCAGAGATTTGACTCACACCTGTTTTGTTTCATGTAGGTTGTCAAGAAGAAAAAGAAAAAAAATAAAATAATATACTTCAGAGTTTAACCCCTGGGTCAGATTATAGGAGAGAAGGAGAAAAAAATCTGCTTCTACAGATTTAAGCAGTACAATAAATCTGTTCTGACAGATATTTGACAGCCTTGTTTTTACTGACCTCTTTCTGTTTGAGGAGATGAGAAGGAAAGGACTGCTTATTGAAGGTCATTTTGGAACAAATAAGCAATAAAAACAATCAGAAAAGTGATATGATTTTGTTGTGCCAGTTAAGGGCCTGCCTGTGTAAATTTAATAGGATATGAATTTAGCTCACTCTGTTTACCTTTCAAGTCTACCAGACTATTTGCCTACATTTATTACAAATCAAGACACCTTAAAGTATATATTTTATATATGTATTACATTTTAAAGAAAGTCTTTCTCCACTAATGAATGTGAATATTAAAATACTCCTGGAAATACAGTGCCTGGAGCAATTCTGTGACACCTTTTCTATGCCAGGCAATTACCAACAGGAGTACATTTTAAGACTAAGTAATTCTAACTGAATCTAGTTCATGAACATTTCAACAAGCAAGAAACTAACACAGCATTCACAGAAGAAGAGACTCTTCTCCTGTGAAGTTGTAAACCTCATTAAGCAAACATAAAAAGAATCTCCCTGTCAGGACTGTTGGTGCATGTCAATTGAAGACAATGGAACTGTAACAACTTACATCAGCTGATGTAAATCCAGATCCTGATCCAGATCCTTAACAGTTTACTGTTATCTTAGGTTTTGCCAGCTGCATAACTTTAGGTGGAAAAAGAAATAGTAAATCATGACAGGAGAAAGAAAATTTGAAAGTCAGTACTCCAGGTAATGCTGCAGTGCTAGAGTGTCAGTTCTAACAATGGTGGATTAAAGAGCCAGGAGGAAATGTTCTTTTTAAAAATAACGTGCATTTGTAGATGCAAGAAGAACATAAAGGAAGACGACAAGAATAATCCTGCTGGGCCAAAACAAATGTCCAATTAACATCAAACAGCATCTCCTTACAGTTACAAGAAAGAGACACAGAAAACAAAAGAATGAGAGAAGCACATTTCGTACGTAAGTACTCTCCCGCAATTTTCAGCTCAAGGACTTCCTGATTTGACTGTTGCAGAAAAGCTGGGATGCCCAGGTCTTTTGCAGACTTTGCCAGTTTGCTCTTGCATCCATAGCAACAAGAAAACAGGGTAAATATTTTGGAAATCTATAGCCATCCGGCCTTATACAGATTAAAAATTGGGGGATCCTAACAGCACCAGAACACTGACTTTATCTCTGTAACAGCGGGAAATAAGAAAACCTTATCTAAGATGCTGTATATGAAGTGACATGAAAGTTTTACAAAAGTCCAAGGAAATTAGATGCCAAGATCACTCCAGATTTCAGAGACATTTTGGACACTTACCTCCTTTGAACATTTTAAAACGGTGTTTCAGACACATCTGATACTTATTTAGGACAGGAATATTCACATCAGACTGTGCTGATAGTTTCTGAATTATTGTGGAGGTGTAATGGAAGTTTCTGTAGACATGCCAAAAGCCAAAAGGGCATGGAAAAGTGAAAAACCTGTTTTTCTTTGTAGTGGTCCTTTCTACTTCAGTTTTGTGCTCATTAGTGGGACAGCATAGGTAGGTTTTCACTACAGTGAGCATTTTAGAATTTTTATCCAAAAATACAGTTTCTGATGATATCAAGTCGTTGCTTGTTATACACGGGGACTATTTTTTTTTCCTCCTTTAGAAATAACTTTTAGATTCCCAGGAGACCATGGAATCTGCAGTACAGAACTCAGAGCAATACAGCAGGAAGCGTTCTCACAAAATTATTTTGTAAGGATTGCTCTTTAACTCTGATGTAAACAAAGGTTATTTTTAGTCTAATATCTCTAAATTAAAGTCTCCTCAGAGTCTAAGTAGACCTTTTCTAGACTACAGTCTTATCTCTCAAGAAATATTACAATAGTAATTGTTCCAAAAAAGGTGCATAGGGATAAATATATATATATAGAGAGAGAGAGAGAGTTTTGTCTCCTAATTAAATATGAACTAATATTATAATTTCTTTTCATCTTAATACAGTTCTTCTAATATTTATATCTGAAATTCTTTGAAGCCTATCACTTTGGAGTAAGGGAAACTGAAAAAACTATTTAAAAATAGGAAATCATACTGTAATTTATATTGCTTGTTTGGGGAGGCAAAACCAATTAGGTTATATAGAGCTAGAAAATTGATACCTAAAACTTGTGCTTCAATCTTGGATAAAGAGAAGAAATTAATCCATATTTGAAAAATGCTGTACTTTGAATTGTTTTGTCAGTATCACAATGGCATCAATCAGCCATTTAACAACAGAAATAGTTCTTGATTTTCCAAAATTATGTTTTCAAACTTACTTTAATGTTTCTAGGGGATTTGTGATGGATACAATCTCATTTTGCTATACTCCAAAGGCTGAAAATGTGACACAAGTGCTCCTTGTGCCATGTTTTGAAGAAAGATGCAACACCTCGGGGGGCTATTCTGTATCAGACTACAGTCTATTGTATAACCGTAGCTTTTTAACTTTTTGTCATCATGTGAGTACTTAATTTTAAGCTTGCATATTTCATTAGAAATAGCTTACTGTAACTTTGTGAACTCTGTTCACTTTCTGTTGATGGCTCTTGAGCAGCATATAGCAGAAGTAAAACCAAAGAGCAGGATAAATATTTTATAAAGGCATCTATTGACACCTATTTGTCATTCATAATGCACTGTGAATGCACCATAAGATACATTTTACAGATGTTGTGCTACCACTAACATATATTTATATATATTTTTATTCCTTTCTAAGTCATACAGCATTGTATCAGTATAATAAAACGTATTCGGAAAGTTGTTGCATGTTCAGATGACTGCATTACGAAGCTATTAGTTATTTAAAACTCCTGTGCATACCACATTTTGGTTGATAACTACGCCACAGCATTAGGGAATGGTAAATTTATACAGTGAGATTTACTGGAAGGAGTGAGTATGTTGTATAATATTCTGGTTGATACACTCTGTGGGGCTCTGGCAGGCTGTGAAACTACAGTAAGCCTGTGAGAAAGAATACCTAAATCAAATGGTCAGCTGTGTATGATTTTCACTCTTCTTTTCTCCTGTTAAAGAAACTTTTCATAAGGTTTGATTCAGTTCAGATTCAAAGTTTTGGTTTAAATCAACCATACAGCTAAATTTGGAATGTCCATAACTGAGTAAAAAAGCAATTACTGAATGATCTACAGAAATTTGGGAAACAAGAGCAGACACCATAGAAAGATTCAGTATTATTAAGAGTAAAAGAGAGTAAAAAGCACATATATAGAAAGAGTGGAGAACGTGATAACACTGAAGGATATTTTTACTATATGATCTTGCATTTTTCATACAAATAATGAGATTATTTTCACATATAATATATGCAGGTAGGATAAAGATATGGAAAAGATAACCCTTGAGAAGATTTTTGTCAAAAACTTTTGACTACTATTCACCTCTCCACTCAAAGTCATGGGATCTAAAGTTGCATGAATAATTGATGCTTCAGGTCAGAGTTCTTACTTTCTCTATTTTTTCTTGTCCAATGAATAATTCATTATTTTTTGCAAAATGGAACACTTTAAATAGAAAGATTAAGAGAAAGCTATCTTCAAATACTCTTTACCACTTGGTTTGGAAAAGCAATATACCTAAGTTCCTGTCCCTCTTCTGAGTTTGGCAAACAGCAGAGTTGAATCCATATTTAGCAGATGCTGTGAAGGTGTGTGAGTAGCAGGAACACCAGCATCCCTACTGTAGTTCTAAGAATTGCCTCTAAGCATCTTGGACAACCAACTCTCAAAAAGAAAATCAAAATATTTCATTCTGAGCAATGATGTATCGATGTTTTCTAGATATATTGCTTTCCTTTGCCTAAATTTGTTCCTTGAACTTGAGTCAAGATGGCACAGTTTCTACACGCTGCAGTTCAATTTTTTAATGAATAAATGACTCCCAGAAAGACTTTAGCCAGCTCTGATGTGATCATATATTCATTATAAACTGGTCTATAGATGCTGTAATCTTTAAGATTACTTCATCTAGGAGTGATTTTACATATGTACTGGCGTAACACCTGTCCGCTTTCTAATATTTCTTATGAGACATTATTATATTTTTGCCAGTAGGACTAAATGTTGCAGTCCTTAGACTTCTAGTATTCATTATTATTTGAAATCTTAATAAATCTGAAAGATTAATTGATTTATAGGGCATTCAGAAATATAACACAGAAGATATTGCCTCTTAGATTAGACACTACATTGTCTGACTCCTCCTCAAGCCCTTCAAAAATATTGTTTAATTTTGAGTTTTAATTTATATTTTGTTTTATTTTAAAAATGTTAACTTGGATCTTCCATGTCTCAGCACTACATCACTTCTATGTATCTTCTTTTTGATACCAAAGCTGACATTTCCAGATAAGTGAAGAAGGAGCCCCTTGCCGTAGGTTGTGGTTATTCTTTATGTGCTCTGTTTATACACAGTGAAACAGATTGAACAGGAAGAATTGGTAAGGACCACCCCAGAATACTTAGAGACCACACTGTGGCCAATCTGTACATTATTTTTAATGAGCAAGTAACAATAGTTTCAACTGACTAATGTATATAAACTTAAAGCTAATTTTAAATAGTCATTGCATTCATTAGCTGATGGTTGTCAGCTTGAATTCTCAAAAATCATAAGTGCATTCCTACTTCTTGGTGACAAATAGCATCTTTATTATCTTAAACTTTTTTGTCATAGTCACACTGAAGTTTAAGTGACTGTTGTCAGAACACAACAGCTCATAATGATTTTTATTCTTGGTGACAAATAGCATCTTTATTATCTTAAACTTTTTTGTCATAGTCACACTGAAGTTTAAGTGACTATGTTGTCAGAACACAACAGCTCATAAGGATTTTTATTATTACTTTAAACCTTCCTTGATCTTACCTAAATAGGTAGCAAGGGATTTATTTATTTTTCCTCTTAACTATACGGCAAAGATTTGTGAATCTTCAAACTACTTCAAGTAAATGCAGAACTAAGATGTTCCATCTACTTGAGAAAATTTTTAACTTAGCTCAAAGTTTCACGGTTCACAACGAGTACTTGAACAGTGATGACAGGCTGCATACTATATCTGGGGAAAGACCAGGAGCAGAAGACGAGAAAGGAAGACCAAAGGGCTCTAAACCACCATATTTCACTGCTCAGATGTCCAAAATAGTATGCACTACAGTGGAATTAGCCTATTGTAATGTTGTGCCTTTAAATATTCACCTATGGCAAGTCATCACAATGGCTTAGCTCATGTCTGCCTCTGAGACGTATCACTGCAATTTTGCTGTTGTTTTCCAGCAATTTCAATTCACTGAATTAATATTCATCCCCTGAACGGCTCTTTATGAAGATTCCCAGCAGCCAGTCTGGACGAAGGACTCCCCCTGAGGTTTCAAGCACTATTTTATTGTGAAAAGTTTACACACTTACTTCACATACTGTGAAACTCTGGTAAGAGGGAAAACGACCAGTAAAAGTTACAACTTTCTGAAATGCTACTGCTTGTTACTTGGGTAGAATTCTACATAGAAGTCCATTTAAATTAATTAAACCCTTTGTAAGTTCAACATATTGACTATGAAATTGATAATGCCCTTTAAATCTACACATTCATGCTTTCCTGATGTGAACCTCTTTCATTCTCCTTCACAGCAGATTCCTGTTAAACTCAAGAACTTGAAAGAATGGAGAGCACATGAAGAAAACGAAGTCTATTATTTTTTTTCCTCTTCCCTCTCTCTTCCTGCTTTGGCAGAACTCACTGATTAGGAAAGTAAATTTAATTTTCTTTCCCTGCTTCCATAACATTACATGGTGCTGTACTGTTATGGCTTGTACAGCCATGTTTCCATTACCAAGAAACATTTCCAAGGCATAAAAAACTTAAACCATTTTTTTTTGTGGTAACCCTAAGCTCATCTAAACTACTCTAAGCATGTTATGTGAGCATGTTACTGAAATGCTTCAGATTCTAGCATACATTTTTTTTTCCTAGCAGATTCTAGTACACATTTTTATTCCTAGCATGTTTTAGGGTTACTGTTTTCTCCCTTTTACACAGAGGAACTGCTGCAAATTGAAGTTGATGCAGCATAAGGAAATCTGGGGCAGAACAGGTTTCTGTTCTCAAACCTGCTTTGGAGGACTCTAGTTATAACAGACTTCATAACCAAGGACCATTTACCATCAGGATTTTGTAATAAAATTATAGCTTCAGGCTTCTAACTTAATTATCTAGTTACATATAACTGACTGTTGTTATCTAACAATTATTGAGTGCATTTTCTAAACAGGACACCTGACAATCCATTAAAATCCCATAAATTTTATTCTCCTTATGCCCTCAGGAGAAAATATGAGGAGTAAAAAAAAAAGTTCTTTCAAAAAACAAAAATAAACCCCTATTCACCTAACCTAGGCTACAAATGGTTAAGAAGAAAAGGACACATCCTTTGTTTTAAAATGGACCTAGTGGTGATAAATACATTATATTTTGGATCCTAAGTAGGTCCAAAATACATCTAACTGCTTGCTGCAGAACAGGAGCATTTTCCATGTCTCCCTAATTTTCTTTCTAGACATTACTTGAGTATCTGAGTCCTTTTCTGTCCATACAGGATCTCTTAAGAAACCTATCTATGAGTCTGTTGATTCCATCAATTAATCTATGAGTCTTGTTTGAGGAAATCACACCAAGGCATTGACCAGCTGTGTTGTTCACTCTCTAAACCAATGTCCATCTTCTTGCACACGTGTGTAATTCCTAAAATAATCCTGTTTACTCCCTTGACATGCTCCGCTGCAGATGGGGCTCTTTTTCATTGTACTGTAACACAAATCTATGGTAAGAGTGATGAATGTGACTAGTTTCACAGTGCTGTTCTGTCAGATTGTACATCCCCAAATTCTCCAGGTTCATTTATAAAGGACTGAGATCCTGTTACTATAGTAACCGCAGTTTTACATGCTCTGACTGTTCTGTCTTTAAAAGCTTTGCCACAATGCTGCTGCTAGATCTTTTTTCTCTTTTTCTTTTTTTTAATGCTATAAATCATGAGTTCCTCACCAAGTAGTCACATTTAAACATTTTCAAACATATCTCTCAAAAACCCCTGCTCTTAAACACTCTCTCTCCTGAAACAGCCAAAACAGTAGGGGAGTGATTTGAATCAGTGATTTTAAATTGCTTAAGTTATGTTAAGTCTGAGTACTACAAAAATAGTGTGGAAAAAATGCTACTGCAACTTTAAATTTTAATTTATAATGCACCAAATTATAATTGTTAACACAGCCCAATTGATAGGTTATTTAAATTTTATAAAAATGCCATAAGCAAGACCCATTTTATTAAAAAAAAGTCCAAATCCTTCACAACCTTAAGCAAGAATAAAAGTACTGTCTGAAGATAAGGATCTCCACAAATCCTGCAGAGTACTAGGAGCAAACTTCTTTGTATCAGTAACTTTTTGAAGTCTAAAATGGGTGCCACTTCAATTCCCACTTCAAAAAAATTCCTTTGGTGTTAACTTTTTAAAAATTTTTCACTTCCGTGTGTTTATGTATGTTGTACTATAGGAAAGCGATGGGCTCACCAGTCATCAACACCAGCCTCACAAGGTATGGCCACAAATGACATTTGCCTGGGAATTCTTCAGGAATCCACTGGCTTCCTGATCCTGCCATGTACTATCAACACGTACTGTGCCGTGGCCCTGCCTTTGGTTCTGATACTGCTGCTCAGCAGCTTCTTTCATAGCATGCAATGTCAATTAAAAAAAAGAAGAACACCTGTCTGGAGACAGCGTGTGTTTTAATGTGAATGAACAGAGGCAGTGTGTCACAAATACAAAGAGATAAATTTACTAAAATCAAAAGAACCACCCCAGAAAAGAACCCAGGTTCTCAGTCATCTGATTTTCAAGTCCTCTTCTTCGGTGGTTTCTTTCCCCACTAATCTGTCACTGGCTATACTGACTAAGCAATCCGTATATCTGACAGTGGATAAACATTTCAAGGTCTGGATCCCTTTCTGTTACTTCTGCCTTCTCCACCAGTTGCTAGAGCCTCTGTGCTGCTAAGCCTGCCTTCCCATTGGCTTTGTCAGCGTAACAAGAGAAACCGTGCAGTAACACAGTGTCTCAATGTTTGAATACAGAAACTCAGGAACATGGCAACCTAAAAAGAAAAATGAAACCCCATTTTCATATCACAGTTCTCATTTGTGAGAAACAATTTAATCTGACTTAAAAATTCCTGACATTAAGGGGAGAGCTGCTGAGGAAAGAGTTTTTTCCCATTATCTACCACTGTAGACAAGTTCCTCTGGTTAACGCCTGTTCTCAAGTGCTTGTACCTTGACTTTTAAAAACAGTCCCGGTTTCATGCCAAGACGCTCTGCTCACAGCTGTCTGCTTCATGATTTCTGCTAAGTTTTCTGCCTGGCCTGCTTTAAAGAAATCCTCATTTCTTACAAATCTCAGATTGTGTTACTTGTTGAAGTATGAATTAGTTTAGTGCCCAGCTCACCGCATGCTGTTAGGAGGGGTTTTGTCTGTTTGCCTGGAACACAGAACTGAGTAGCCTGGAATGGCTACTCAGACATCCCGAAATGAGGAGTGAGTAGATTCTGCTTTCCCTCTGGTGGGTGGGAGTGGAACACGTCTCCCATCAGCAAGTGATCTTCCTCTCATCACAATGCAAAGGCCCCACAAAATGCAGTGTGGCCAGTGGGATTTACTCAGCAGAGGCTTCTTCAAAGTGCATCCTGTTAACTTTGCAAGGGGCTGCACAGCCGCCACGTCCTCAAACAGCTCAACTTGTCCCAAAGAGCATGGCCAGACACAACTTCTCCTTCCAGCACGGCTGCATTCAGCATCTCTCAGGGTTTTCACTTGAAAAATGCCAACTATGTATCAGTGCTGTTTCTAGGCCGCCTTCGAAGGCACTGCTCTATTATCAGTTAAAAACTCTGTAAATGTGAAATATTTTGTGACTGATAACTTGTATATTGTTTTTTCACTCCTTTAATGTCAGTCCTTGGGTCTGTATCTTTGAATACTACCTCCAGGGTTTCTCACTTGCGCATGCAGAATCCAGAACAAGAGTTAACCAGCAGTTTAAATTTCTGACCTTCTTTTATAACTGTAGCTTAGAGTAATTATTATTTTTCAGGCTCTTGGCATATATCTGAAGTCCCTCAAAAAGTGTCAAATAAAGGTTACCCGTTCAATACTCCTGAAGCTGTTCCTATCATCATGAACTAATCACTGATCTGTGGCATCTTTTTGATATAGCTACGTGCTTTTGGATCAGAGATGGCATTTGTGCTGCCTGAATATTCTTTTCCCACCACAAAGCAATGGATCCACCTTCTAGGTGTTAGAGAAGGTAGAGTGAGGCCATTTATTTCCAGAAATATTCTGTCTTTATTTGTTCTGGTACATAGTTTAATCATGTGGGTTTAGGATAGTTTAGGACCCACGTCTCATTATATTATGCCCTATAGAAATCCATCTCCTTTTCAAGCATCCTTATACCTTGTTAAAAGTTTAGAAATGCCCAGTAAGGATTCCTCTTCTCTCTTGCTGAGATTACTCTGGAATCATGGTGTGATCAAGTGCATTGTTCTTATTGCACAGAAATAGTTGATTCTTGTGTTTATGTCAGCTGCTGTAAATTCTTGATGCAAATGCCTCGTAATTTTTTGGGTCTGTCTCTCATCAGTTTCACAAAGTAAACAGATTTACTCTTAAATAGATCTAGGCCAGATGGCACTTTTTGCATGGCGCTGGATTTGCAAACACTGGGTCTAATTTTGAAGTTATGCTTTAAAGCTTAACAGATGCTGTGGCTGATGGGAGTTTTGCTAGCTTGCTTGCACTGTTTAGCAGTGACAGTGGATAAATACACAATAGCCCATAAATTCTATTCACAGCATCATCATTGCTGTGGCAACTTTTCTTGGCTGGAAGGCTGTAACATCTTATTTCTGAGCCAGCTATCGCTGTCTCCCAGCCAGGCAGCATAGCCACCTCTAAATATATCCTCAGGATATCTGTGAAGAGAGAGACATTTCATGTTTCTGGTTTGTCAGAGAAATTTCTGGGGACGCAAGAGGAAGAAATTTGAGTAGATGGAAGCCCTGGTACTGTCCTAAGCTTTTTGACTAATAATTTCAATAAGTGAAAGATGTGAAAATCTATAAGCATTCCTGAAGACCAAAACTCTCTCTGTTTCCTATCCGAATTGTGAGGGATAGCGCATTGCAATTTCACGAATTCTACCTTCACTGTTTTATATGAATATTTTACAGAACTAATAATATAGAAGAGTTGTTTAGAGGTTAGGAGGAGCACTTTGGTGTTGTGTTATCTGCTATTTTTAATTACTCCAAATGGAAAAGAGGCCTTCAGTCCAGAAAAATCTAACTTGCAGACGGTGACACAGACAGATGTCAGCAGCAGCACCGTTAGTCCAACATACAGTCTGCAGTTTCTGCAGTTACTGTGTCTCTGTGCAGAATCCAGTAGTGCATGATGCACATAATTTCCAGATATCATAAACCTCATATTAAGCTCATATACCAGTGTTGACTGCAAATAAAACTTTTACAAAGATACAAGTGAAAAAAAGACTTTCCTTTTGCCATAATTCGAAACACAAGCAAGAAACTTGAGTGAAGGAAGGATAAGGTGAATGAGTCATAAACACCTCCCTTCCTTTCTCCTGTTCTACCAGAAAAATCTTAAATGTTGGAGCTCATTTTAGGAATAAAATTCTTATTTTTCTTTTCGTAATGCTTCCACATGTCAGTTAAGTGCACACAGCGCTGTCAGCTCAGTAACCTTTTCTTCAGTGTAGGACAAAACTAACCAAAAAAACCCCCACCAGCTTGTTTGAATTAATGATAATTTCTAAGATCCTTTTCATCCAAATTTCTGCTCAGAGTATCCAACTGAGTGTCCAATTAAATAGAGATGAGGAAACAGGAGAAGATATAAAAAGAATGTGCAGCAGTCTTCACTAATTCTTCACAATGAATTCAGAGCAAATCTCTTGCAGTCAAAAATCTAGTTCCTTTTTTTAATAACTATGCTGTACTTCTACTTTTTGTTTTCAAACATAATCTTTTACAAAAAGATAATTCTTCTTGCAGCAATCACAGAAAACATGTATGAATAACACTACGTGTACAAATTGTCCAGACAGGGCACTTGAATGACAGCTTAGATCTATAGATGTAGTTCATGTGCACAGAAATGTCAATATCAAATTTCTACATACAAATTCCTTATTACTGTATATGTAAATGTATCATTAAATACAAAGTACCATTTGTTTTACAGCTGACTCCACAAAGAAGCTAGTATTTGTATTTAGAAAGACAAATAAAGTCCTGGAATTGAAGGTAAAGCAGGTAGTTTTGAACTGACAACAGGAAAGTTTGAGGAAGGAAAAGACATTTTTATGATTTCTTTAATGATGAACTGTCTTGCAATTAGCATGCACAAAATAAAGGTGCAATTTATCTGACAAACACGCACACTTCCAAAATTGTGATAGTAGTAATTCACAAGGGTTTAGTTGATGGAAATTTTAAACTTTTGAAGACTTACCTAATCAGTGCATATCTCTGGCTGTCTATAAAATCAGACTAGTTATTCCCCAACATCACCTTTTCCTATAGCAGTTTAGGGGTTTCAATATGTGTATTCACAAAATAGTTTTCACATCGGTTTGTCTGCTTCGTAGACTATTCTTCCAGTACTTCATGAAAGGCCAGGAAGATCACTCTCCAGTACACAGTTATTCGTAGCCATTTCAATCATTCTTTGAAAGTTCCTGAGACTTGCTCTTGAATCAAGCTAACTGGAAAACCTCCGCTTCAACAGCTCATTCAGAGAGATGAAATTCTTCCTGCTACATGATTGAACACATTCCTGATCAAAAAGTAGCAATCACTGAATACATCAGTGAACAATGACATTGGGGAGGGCATTGTTCTTCATTCTGCCCAATAGACCATGGCAAAACACCTCTTTCATATCAGAGATTTCTACTGAATGAGTCAGTGTTAGAAAAGCATCTGGTCTTGTACTCTTTTTTCTCTACTTTAAAAAAAAAGAATGAAAAAAATAAATTTTGGCAAGGTTCTGCCTTAGAAGTAGCAAATTAATTTAAAATCATATTTCATTTTATATGACATTAATGTTTTTTAAATGCTGGGGTTGATCATCCTGCAGCCATACCATTAGGCCTCTCTTCAGCTGTGTCCACAGGGGGAGTTTGGCGTGATATCTTTCATGCAAAAATACTTTTGCCAGAGAGATGGCTTCTCTCATATGTATTTAGACCCATAGAATGAATTAATAAATAAATATAAGTATGACTAGAGCTTTTGGAGACATCCTTAGAACTGTCCTCTGCTAAAAAATTTGATCTAGTTACATGTTTCAAGATCCAGGGGTTTGAAAAAGCCAAAGTGTTACAGCTGGTAATTGTGGAAGAAGGGGAATTAGACACAAGCAACGCATATCATTACATTGATATGGATCTTATCTTAGAAATAGGGTGAGTGCCAAGATGGTCAGGAGCTGGAATATGGGACATACGATGAAAGACTGAGAGAACTAGGTTTGTTCAGTCTTAAAAAGAGAAGACTTGAAGGGCACCCTATTGCTCTCTACAACTACCTAATAGCCAAGCCCAGACTCATCTCAGATGTGCACAGAGAAGCTTCTCACAGTGGTGGGACAAGAGAAAGTAACACAAGTTGGTAACTCAAAGTGTAACTCAATACAAGAACTTTTTTCTTTTATTCTTTTTTTTTTTTTTAATATACAGGTGTTCAAAACTGGAACTTGTCACCCAGAGAGGTTGGTGAATCTCTAGCGCTGGAGATACTCAAAATTTAACTAGACAAGGCACTGAGCAACCCTGCTTTAATTAGCCTTGCTTTGAGTGGGAGGTGAGGTGAGATGACCTCTGGAGGTCTCTTCCTCGCTGGTGATTCAAATTTACTACATTTCACTCTAATTTCGTGCTCCCTCAGTTTTAATATTGAGCACTGTTCAGTGTCAGAAATAAAGAAAAACAGTATTAAGGTTATAGATAGAGAATAATTTATACAAAAAGAATGAACAGCTGCATTTGTTAATTCTGGACCTCCCACACTCCAGGTAATTGATGGGAACTGCATCTCACTCTGGAGTCTTGGCATGGGTATGGGGACATGTTTGAAATTAAAATCTTACCTGACTAGCTCTACTTGGTAGCTTTCTGCTATGGCATTTCCCATTATGCAGGAGGCTGGAATAATAATGTCTCTTTTCCATTTCTCAGATAACATTTCCTGACACTAAGGGATCTTTAACAGTTGCACCACTCTGTGCCTCTTGACATTCCAGACAAAGAAGACAATAAGCCCTAAACTGCAAACAGTTGTATTGAATACCTAAAAAGTTATATTGAATACTTAAGCTTTCTGTAACCACAAGTTAGTATCTCGAAAGGGATACTTGGGAAAAACAATGTACAAATATTACGGTTTTATCAGCTCTCATATTTAACATTGTCTCAAGATATAACAAAAAGGTTAAATCTGGTTACTGAAATCTACTACTTTCATTGTAATTTTCCAGTCTGCTAAACTGGAACTGAAGGCAGTTTAGCTCCAATGCAATAATATCAACTTAGAAAAAAACATTAAAACTCATTGTTTTCACTTTTCCTTCTGCAGCCTACTTTTTTTGTTGGCTGAGTACCTTCCTAGATGTGCATTATGCAGCTCTCATTGGCATATGGAAGGAGGAAGTAGCTACCAAAGGATTTAATACTTCTGATGCTATGGGTAAAGCACAATTTTAAAGTTTTCTCCTCTTTCTTAAAGAGTGAATGAAGAAGAAAATGCAAGAGAAAAAAAAATACCCATTGTCTCAGTTTAGTTTAAATAACATGGTCACTTAATTTTCTTAGCTATGATTTTTAAAAAGAAACTTAAAAGGCCATGAAAACTTCCCTTCCTCCAGATAGCAGAGTGGAAGTAAAAAAAAAAAATCATGAAGACATGAGAGGGAAAAAAAGTGCTGAAGACAAATGAAAACTGCATGAAAACAAAAATGCTTTGCAGCAGATTCTGGATCACATCTTCACCTGTATAAATTATTGCCACTGCAGTGAAGTCAATGGAGCTACTCCAGTTGACTTTACAAAAGAACCCAACTCTCTCTTTTCACTTGATTCTTTTCCCTCAGCTCACCTTAGGTCAAAGAATTGACAAGTGACATGGTCTACAGAAACCTCAGCTATAACAAAAAGTCACGGTCTGACCCATCAGTGAATTAGCTTGTGTTTATTGTTTTGCCTGACCTAACAGTTTAAAGAATAATTCTGAGAGTTACTTTTAATGAAAACATTAACTGACTTATTAAATTAATAGACACACTGCTGATGCATATTTCCCAGGCTGTATATGACATCTATTAAATATATGTGTGTAGATATTACCCCTACGTTTTCCTGCAAGACGATGTAATTGATCAAGTGGGAATATACTTAGTCATCTTCATGGCTTTTCTGGACATCTTAATCCTCATAGGTATAAATTAGAGTGGCAGATATACTGGAGGTTTTCCCGGTTTGTCTTCTAAATTATGAGCTGCTCAGCAAAAGCTGTGCTGCTGTTTTTGTACAGAATATATAGTGGAGGGAAAGAACCAAAAAGAACAGAAACTTGAAACTAAGCATATGTAAGAGTCCACCTTCCCTGCTACTGTTCTCTCTCTCTCACTCACGCAGACACACCTTTTTGTTTAGTTGAATCCTATATTCAGCTTGCATATCTCAACACGGAATTAAAAGAAGAAACATAAAATTATTAGGCTATACATATAGGTATTTTCAAAGTTTCCTACCAAAATGTCCAATATTAAACTATTGCAATAATACCACATTATAGCTATGAGCATTTACTGCATCTTTTACTGACCAATTCAAACAGTTGCTTTCCCTCCAGCAGCCCTGTTTTATCACTGGCTGCTCACTAGTTTGAACAAAGGATTCACAGCTGAGTCATTAATGGTTTGGGCAGCCCATGCAGCTTCTCCTAAGGAATAGTGTGGAACCTCACACATGCAGAGTGGCTTACTATGCTACCAGTGGAGCTATTTCCTTTACATCATGGAGAAAGACCTCACCACCACTTAAACGAAACTTCTCTTTAATGCTAGTTAATTTTCTTATCCTCCCCATCAGTTTTCCTGCTGTGAGAATTAAGATGATTCACAGTGCAAAAGGGATGGAAATTATCACTGATCACTATTGAGATTTGGTGTGAAGAAAGGAGTGAGAAAGACAGGTTAGGATAAAAAGAGGCAAAATGGAAACAGCAATAATCATAGAAATGAACTTACGAAAAGCTACTTTGTTATTCCGTCTCATTGCAGAAGAGCAAATAAAGCTTCCCAAAAAAATTTAAACTCCGCAAGAGGACTTATCTTAGAGAAGGTCTAAGTGAACGCCCCACTTCCACTGAGATTTCAAACTTCGTATTAAAACCTTAAGTGCAATGTTAGATTTAATGGACTTAATGGGAGAAAAGAGGCATGGAGAAACAAAATTGGAGATAAATTGGGTAGTGCCTCCACCACTATCTTGTAGTCCCTTTGTGAAAAGAGAGAGCTCCAGCTGCAGTAATGAAAGCTGTAAGTACAGAAAAAGAACCAGTGCTTTGGAAAGCTCTGAGCTGGTGGGTTAAGCTGTGCCCTGACTCACACATCTATTTATACGCGATTTAAATATGTGTCCAGTAATTTTGCCTGGTGCAATATTGTTGCTTACATTTGAGGCAATCAATCAAAAAATACAATAAAATGTTTGATGAAAGGTCAAGAAAGAATCTTTCATGACACATCTTGGTCGTATATTATTTATTTCCTAAAATGGAAGCCCTAAGTGGCAATTCTGGTTTTGACCTTGTATTCATTCCAGGTTGCATGCCTGTTGTAATGAGCTGCCTTGCTGCTTCTTATATTCTTTGGCATGTTATTATCATTTTCTGGATTTTTTCTGTCCTCACTTCATGATGCAGAAGGAGTCATTTGTTTGAATCAGGCTGCAGTTGTCTTTTGCCAGTGAGTTTGCAATCTGTGAAAATGTATTAAAAATCCACTACTTCCTGCCAATAAACAGGAATGGGAATTGAGAGATTTTGAGAAGCAGAAATGAGATTTCTTCTGGAAACATACAGAATAGGCAAATCATCTGAAAATAGCACAGAGGTGCAAGACACAAAATCATTACACATACTTTGTACCTAAAAAGGGCTCTCAGGAAAGTGTTCAAGACAAATAAGCATATCCTAGGCTACTGGTATGCTATAAAGTCTTGCATGGCTCATTTCTTAAGTTTTATTCAAACACAACTGTGCTATGTACATCCAGCTTTGCACAAGGCACTAGAAAACAGAAAGGTAGTACTCAGAAATAATTACGAGACAACAAATCAAGAATTCTGTACTCAGCTACAGACAATTTAGGATTTTAACCTTAGATACTTATGTAAGCTTGTGCTGAAAGTGTAGTTCCCACAGATGTTATGAAACTTGTCCAAAGGGATACAAAATAACATTTCTTAAAGGATATTAAACAGAAATACCACTACTCAGAAATACAACTGCAAAATATACCCCTGCAGTAAACAGAAAGCATGGAAACAGGTTATCTTAGTGGGAAGTAGCACCTTTATGTTATTATGTACATTATAAGAAGGATTAATGAAGATCATAAACTACCTTAATGCAGGCTTACATAGAAGTAAATCTGCATTAAACAAACGTGTACACACATCTCCATTCTCCTGTTCACTGTACTTTAGGTTTAAGTTCAACTGCAGTACAAGGTCTGAACACTCACTATTTCTGAAGACTTGCTAATATTTAAACAGGAAAAAGATAAAGAGAGGACCGGGTGTGAGCAAATGCTTGTCTCCACCTTCCAGACATGCTAGTCAATGCTAGTGAGAAAATGCTGGAGGCTATTTAAATTTTTGAAGAGAATACCTCTCCGTAGGGGCTAAAGTGGACTGCAGTTGCCACTCTTCTCCTGAACTGTCTAGTTGTGTGTGACTCAGGCAGGAGCATACTCAGCTTAAAAATAGATGGACTCTCTCAGCAGTTGAAGAAAGGCATGCTAAAGGAGTTTTAAAATCACCAGCACACCTTGCCAATCACACAGATTGCAAATTGCTGATGCAATGATTTAGAAAATGTCTTCTTTATGATTGCAACTGATTTTATCATAGAATCATAGAATCATTCAGGTTCGAAAAGACCCTTGGGATGATTGAATCCAACCATTAAACCTACTCCGCCAAGTTCATCCCTAAACCATATCCCCCAACACCACATGTAAACGATATTTAAATGCATCCAGGGATGAGGACTCAACCACCTCCCTGGGCAGCCTGTTCCAACTACTCTTTCTGTGAAAAAATTTTTCCTGATGTCCAGTCTAAACCTGCCCTGTTACAGGTTGAAGCCATTCCCTCTTGGTCTATCGCTAATTACCTGTGAGAAGAGACCAGAACCAACCTCTCTACAGTGTCCTTTCAGGTCGTTGTAGAGTGATGAGGTCTCCCCTCAGCCTTCTCTTCTTCAAACTAAACAGGCCCAGCTCCTTCATAAGATTTATTCTCCAGGCCCTTCACTAGCTTCACTGCCGTCCTCTGCACTCCTTCCAGCACCCCGATATCTCTCTTGTATTGAGGTGCCAAAGTTGGACACAATACTGGAGTTGAGGCCTCACCAGTGCCGAGTACAGGGGGACAATCACCTCCCTCCTCCTGCTGGCCACACTATTTCTGATACAAGCCAGGATGCCATTGGCCTTCTTGGCCACCTGGGCACACTGCTGCCTCACACTCAGCTGCTTGTCCATGAGAATCCCCAGGTCCCTTTCTGCCAGGCATCTTTCCAGCCACACTTCCCCACGCCTGTGGCATTGCAGGGGGGTGTTGTGGCCCAAGTGCAGGACCTGACACTTGGCCTTGTTGAAGCTCATCCCATTAATATTGGCCCATCGGTCCAATCTGTCCAAGTCTCTCTGTAGGGCCTCTCTACTGGCATGCAGATCAGCACTCCCACCTAACTTGGTGTTGTCTGCAAACTTACTGATGATACACTCTATGTCCTTATCAGGATCATCAATAAAGATGTTAAACAGAAATGGCTGCAACACTGAGACCTGAGGAACACCACTGGCTGGAAAAGCTGAACCATAGAACTCAGTGGAAACCACAAAGCCAAAGAGAAGCCCAGTTAGTATTCATATATGCAGCTAAATTTCAACTTGTCAGGTTCAAGAAGAGCCGCCAGACACACTGAGGGAATCTTGGCATTTGAAATTTTTAAAATATTATGCTAATTTTCCTTCATGCCTATGCTTAAAATTCCATAAAATCTTTTCCAGTGTGCACATCCCATGCTCCATACAACTATTGCCGACACATAAGGCAGTATGAACGCTGTTGGTATTTAGCACTGTTTAAGTTCCTAAGAACGACACGTACCTAATGGAAAGCTATAAGGACACTGTAATGTAGCACAACTGAGGCATGTTTGTGCATATAAATTTCAAACTACTGTGTAATTCTACACTCTGTTTCACAGAACTAAGTTAGTCATGGAGTACAGATGAAGTACAGAGTATTATAATTTCACGCAGATGGGCATGATCTGCCTAAAGGCCCGTGCACTCTGCACAAGCGATATTGAGCACACCAATACCTCTGCACATTTGCAAGCTAAATCAAACTTTGAAGTAATCAGAGTCAAATCAGGACTGAAGTCAGGCTAGTTTGCTTTTTAAAAAATCATTATTTGTCCGAGATATTCTGATGTTTCAGTAAATACCACAGATGCACTGTGTGCTTTAT
Organism: Apaloderma vittatum; assembly: GCF_000703405.1. NCBI lineage: Eukaryota > Metazoa > Chordata > Aves > Trogoniformes > Trogonidae > Apaloderma > Apaloderma vittatum. Next base: position 15,688 of record NW_009722222.1, on the reverse strand, counting down.
TAGTTAGGTTTGATTTCTAAAGACCCTTGCATAAGCGAGCAAAAAAGTTCTTCAGAGTAAAAACTTTGTGAGTTTGGGTGCTGAGCACATAAACTATATCTCCTCTGGGCCATGGTCCATACAAAATGTAACTGCCTCGGGGGCTGAAAACTGCTGATGTAACAGCTGCCATAACAGGAGCTGATCCCTAGGAGAGATCGGAGCTAAAATTTACTGTCTGTGGCAGATGAGCACTGAACGCTAGTAACTGTAGGAAGAATTCACTTACTCAGTAATTGTTTAGGTCCAAATTGCTGTACCTAAATTTCTTAATTAATTTGGTGCTAGAGAAACACAGAACATTTATTTGCAAAAGGAAAGTGGTGCAGAGTCCTCAAAAATAACAGTAAACAGATCTATATTTTAATCACATGTGCTAGTTGTGTTTTTTCTAGTGAAAACTAGCTTACGTTTAATTAATTTATATCATCAGGAGAAGTGGAGCACAGTTGCTGATTTTGCAGGTCCTGCATGTAACCCAATTTTGAAGAAATATCCAAAGCAGGGATTTCACCTGAATTACTGAAAGTAATTTGGCTTAGTTACTGCTAAAATGTTACCATCATAGCCTGACTAGGTTGCTGGCTTTCCTTTTTACAGTGAAGCTTTTCAAATCATCATTTTAAATAAAGATTATAATGTCTCCAACTGTGTTAATTTAATGGTAAATTTAATCCTAAATATGCAGAGCGGTGCAGTTCTACAGCAAAAAAATAAAAAATACCTAGAGACTTACCTCAGGTGTGTCTTTTAATATTATCATCACGTTAAAACTGCTAGAAAGTTAATCTAAATGGACATACAGCTAAACAAATAAAGGCATAAGACCTACCTGTATCAATACACTGCCCCCAAACCATACACATATTATATGTTTTGGTGAAAGCAAATGTATTCACATATGGAACAGTGTTTTTACCATATTATATACTTCATGAACTGGCTTTTTGACACACTGTTATTTTATATGCTGTTTCTGTTGCCAGAAGAACCACATTCTGAATACAAATCCAGGTAGAAACATGTAACCTCATTAACCATCTGACCCACGAAAAGGTAATGCTCATTAGTCTTGAAGAGCTAACTGAGTAAAATTTTTATTAATTTTACATCCCTTTTTGTAAACTGAGATACTGATATCTTAACTAAACAAAAGAAGCATGTGAACACAGGACCAAGATGTAAAATACTACTATCTGTTTCTTTTTCTTCATGTACTCCTACAAGCCAACTGTCAGCTATTATTCCACAGAAAACAGTCTCTGGTTACTGGAATTAGCCTACAGGTGATAAACTTTAGAGACTGTTTATGTGCTGGTTACGCTTCTGGTGATAAAATCTTTTATATTTTAATGGCTTACTAAAGCAGTAGAATATGATAAAAGAAAGTTAAGCATCATCAGAGCAATATATTGGAAAGTTTGACACTTCTAACTTCTCGTTTGAAAAGAGTAGCCCCTTTACATCCCAAAAGATCATACTTTATTCAGAAATCGGTTTACTGGCTAAGTGAGCTATAGTATTTATCTTTAAAAAGCAAATCAATCACGTATATATTGTGTACACAGAATGACATTTGACCAGAAATAACAAGAAAGGACCACGGAAGCAAATAAAAGAAAAGAAGAAACATAATGGGTGCCTATTTCAGGAGGAAGTACAAAACATAACAGTGGTTGTAACTATTCTAAAATAAAGCTACATTGCCCTGTACTAGACAGTCAGTGGACAATCCTGCTTACATGACAAATGCAGCCCTCCAGACAAATTAACCATATCCTGGTCCACGTTTTGTCTAATGGATTTCCTCCAAAAGAAGCTGGAAATAACATCTGCTGTAAACTCCAAAGGTATTAACTCTAATCCTGAAGGCAATGCATGTACTCTCTCAGCTGAAAGATGCGCACGGAAGTAAGAAGAGCTATTGGTCTATTTATCAACATTATGTGAAGGAAAAGGCTCTAGATGCAGTGAGGACCCAAGGTGAGGACAACAGGCTATCGGCATCTGAGCAAGTGGGAGTTCTGAGAGCAGAGTCTCCAGTGAAAGGGGTAAGAGAATCACCCAAATGAGTCTGAATTTAAGATAGAAAGCCTGGGACAGAGGTTAGAATTGAAGAAGAGGTGATGTCAAAAATGTGATTTAAGGATTAATAGGGACTGAGTCCAGGAAAAGTTTTGTGGAAACAAGAGAAAGCTGAAATTACTGGGGTAGAAGTGGAAGATCTCCCACACATGTATTTAGTACTGCTAACCTTGAGAACATAAAAATCCTAAAACTACAGATGATAAAACATTTAGATATATGTTGAGTTCTTTTTATTTACCTTTCTTGCCAGAGAGTTATTGCAGGTAGTACAAGCTTAGAGGTTCTCCACTTCCATGTAGATTGAGCTGTAGATAATCCAGCTTTCTTTAGACCATGCTGCATTCAAACCCCACAGCAACAAATGCCTCTGAAAAATAGAAAAAAAATTAATTTGCTTGAAAATTCTGCACTTAGCATTTCTTCCTCAGAAAAACACTAAATAATAATAATAACAACTTTTAAAATAATTTGTAACAGGAAAGACCCTTAAAATTTCAAAACAAATACAAAATTCAAAAAGACAAAATTTCATAACCCTAGCAGTTCCTTCCAAATTGAACACTGGGCTTAAAAATCCAGTCAGTCCTAAAACTATGTACGCACTACAAGCAGTAGAGATCTATACTGTGGCATGGATTTGTGAAAAAGCAAACATTGCCATGAAAACTACATCGCATGTTCCCATAATAATACTATAAGTTAGTGGATGAAAGGTATAGAGTAGTTTAGAATGATATACAGTACAGCAGACTTTAGTAAATCAAAGTATGTGTCAACTAAACTCCCTTAAAAGAAATCATTCAGATTGATTTGTTCATGAGCACAGACTGAAAACTGAGTAAGGGACTATAAACAAAGAGAGAATGATAAATGACAGAGTATCAGAATTCAGGTACTCAGACATTATCAGACTGGGTTTATTGCTGGACTTCTTTCATCTCCTTTTGCCAAGACAAAAAATTGTAGGAAAAAATGAAATAGATATAGATGAGTCAGTTTTTGTATTTGTGTTCTCTTACCTGGAGAGCCCTGCAACACAAAATATAACAAACAATGCTTTTACAAAACACATAAAAAATTTAAAAGTATTTGTGAATAGAGGTAAAAATTGAGAGGTTATGTTTCCATAATGGCATCATCTTCTTAGGAGAACTAAAGATATAAGTAGAACTCATTCTGGCTTTACTACAGCTTTTCCACAGTGGATCAGTAGATTGGAGTAATGGGCAAATGAGAACATGTAAAATTTGTTGCTTCATGTAGACAAATTGACCACATGCTACTTTGGAAATCATAAAAGCTGTTTCACAATGTTCTAGAGAGTAATGCTGTTATTTAGTCTGTCTTGAACCTGTTGTATGCATCCTTGGACATTTATTTTCACTGTGGCTCCATTTCACTATGGGAAAACAGATAGAAATATGATATTTCTAAATGAATGAGTATTCGGGACTTTTATGTCTGTCTCTAGCTAGGAGTGGATAAGATGAATAAGGGATCCCTTCAGCAGTGCATTTTAATTAGGGCTGCTAGGGCAAGCGTAATTCAGGCAAAATGAAACACAGTTACGGCCACTAAAATGAAACTTGAAAAGTGCTGTACCTAAATTCATGCTCAGTTGCTGGGGCATGCTGGGAAGGAAGCATTAGTCACACACAAAGTACCTTGCCCAGCCACGAGCTCCACAACGAGAAATACATGGACTTAGGGAATGTGTGATGCACTAAGGTCTTGAGACAAACTCCACTAAGTACCAAAGAGACTTTCTTCATGCAGTGCTCCCCGTACCACCACTGTGGCAAAATCCCAAGGCTGTCATGCAAGGACATATGTCCTAGAGCCCAACAACCTGCTCTGCTTTCACTCATTTATCTCTACAGGGTAGTCTGACAGGGGCTGCAGATTGATTAGGAGGGGCTGAACTAAATCTGTCAAATATAATCCACCCTAAAGTATTGTGGTGGTTTGGATTTAAAGTAAAAAACAAATGTGAACTATCAAGTCATCCAAAGCAACAACATAGGTCTCATTTGTAAGATGTGCATTAATTTCTGCAGTAATATAGCCCAGAACCTTATTTTTAATTAAAAGGCCAGCTGTATGTACTCTAAGAGCTAACATAACTTGAAATTTTTCCATTATCATTATCTTGAAAATTTCAGTAAAATCCTCACAATTTGTCCACTGTGTGTACTTCCAATATTTGCATAGGCATTTACACTTGCAGCATGGAGACAATTTTTAGGATCTTGGTAACAGTAAGATACTGGTATCCCTACCGTAACACTAACTTAAGTGAAAGGATACCACTTTACACCAGCTTGACATAAGATTCTCAAACTTATCATGTTGTGTAATAACAAAACTTTTTAGAAATTATTTACCTGAGGGTTTTTTCAAATCACCTACCAGTAATTTTGATTTCTTTGTTTCCATGCATCCATACATCCATCCATAATTTTCCAGTATTAATGTATTTAGTACTAAAATGTTGCATTTTAAATGTGAAGTCAAACACCACAGACCATTTTTGTTGTATTTTAGATGAATCTTTTCATTCCAATTTGCAATTAACAAAGTGAGCAGAAGTTTAAAAATGCAAAATAAATGTCGTGATAGGTCATAGACTATGGGATACAAACAGCATTAATTATATTTCCAGTAGAAACAAATAAAGCTCTGTTCTACTGTTCCTTTTATTGAAAACTTCAGTTTTTAAAACACGTCAGAAAGAAGTATCTTTTCCCCAATCCCTGCAATGTTGCATTAAACATCTTGAAATACAAGCAACTTTTTAAAAGCTACCATTTTGCCTCAGCTGGGTATAATCAGTGAAATGCAAATTGATGTGTAAAAATTGCCTACAGTGCTTGATGTAAATTAAAATTACTCCTATAAATTCAATGTTCAAATTATCTGACAACTGCCGTTGTATTAATTTTACTGCTGAATACATTAAAGAACTGCAAATTCATTTTCTCACTCACATCACAATTACTTCAGATGCTAGTCAGGAACAGCTACTAAATACACCAATAATCATTTAATATTTAAAGCCTGTTTAAAAGTAGGAGATTTATCTAAAGTGAATGACCTTCCTAATGTCGGTGCTTCTCTTGCAAATCTAAGAAAAAAATTTAATGACAAAACCTTCTGTAAAGTGAACAAGTGATATTTCTTTCCTGCAGAACACTAACATTGGCCAAAAGAAGTCTTTGCTGTTCCTGACAGCAGAGCCAGAACATTTCCAAGCTGCAAGTCAGGGTAGCCTCACAAAGACGTGCACGTACGCTTATGTATAGGAAAGCAGGTGCATGGTCAAGGCTGCATGAGCGAGGACTAAGCATATAAAATGAGTGCACACCACAGAGGAGGACAGCAACAGAATTAAAATTCAAGTCTGTGAACTCTTATACTAGTGCCCGCGCTTCTAGACTAACCATTTTTTTCAAGATAGTTGCAAGGACTCTTGCAAATGAAATTAAAATCACTTCACCCTTTTTCTCCCCTTTTACTCTGCTACTTTGAAGAGGTACTAGAAGCACATCAAATGTGTCTCACGCTTCTGATTTTGAGTGTTTACCCTGACTTAGCCCTAGTTCAGTTATGCTGCTCAAATTAGACATCGGTGAAACATTCATTGTGTTGTATTATTATATGATATCGTGTTTAAAAAATACAGCTAAAAGGGCTAGCTGTATTCCCAAGGTAATTTTACCGCTAGCTAGTACCAGTGCCATGGGCTTTCACTTCACGTAGCAGCCTCTGTGTCAGGGCACAGCCCGGGAAGGAGAGCCAGGAGTCGGGGGTGACAGCGAGGCAGTCAGGACTGTGTCCCCACCAAAGGGACACCTCCCTCACGAGAAGGCACCGAGCTGGAGGGGTGCCAAGCACAGGAAGAGGCACTCCGACCAAGCTAGGGCACCCACCTTACTGCCGTGTGGTATCACCATCCCACCTCCTGTCCTGGCTGTTAAATTAGGCTTAATGTCAGGTTTCTAGCAAATGTATCATGTTCTCAGACACTCAGATAAAAGGTAGAGGCAAGATATATTCCCTTTCATATTCTTTTAGCCACAGGGCATTTGAGAAAGAACTGTCAGTAGAAACATCTTAACTTCTCACCACTGTGTAAATAAAACATTTCAGCCAATTATTTTAAAAAAAAAAAATTACAGGGTTTTTTTCATGTAAATTTAATTTTCCTGGTTTGGTTTTTTTTTTGGTAGTTTTTTTTTGAAATATCAGGACAAAATATTTTCAGATTTTTCACTAGCCCTAACAGTACATATGTTACATACTTAGAGATAAATACAGAAAATGATCTTCATCACTTTGCAATTTTCAACCTTTAGACTGGATTAGGTTTCATTTAAACCAATTCTAGAACTATTCCTGCTTTCTTTCTGTAGCATTTTTCTCATATGCATATAGGGTCAGAGGCAGAGGAAAGTTTTAGATGCAGAGACACCTTTGCTACTGAGATTACATATAATATCAGATCATTTCGCAGAAACATTCAGTTTGCCAGTTTCAATTATTATGTTCAACGAGTACCAAATTGCAAGTTGCTTTTTATGTTTAAAATATCAGTGTAACTTTAGGGTGTAGTTCAAGCATTCACATTAGTGATTTCTCCAACATTAACACTTTCCTTTATGTGTTTATTTCCAGATAAATAAGAGAGAAAGCAGTTGCTGGAAGTATTTCACATGTAGTGTGAGTCTGGCACCTCCTTCACAGCCCGGCTGAGAAAGTCTTGCCTGTAATTAAAGAATCTATCCAGCTCACAAAAGATTTTAACACAAATTTTTCAGTCTTGACAGATTTTAGAAGTTTTAGTCAAGCTGCAGAAAATTACAAAGCCAAGTCACATACCTAATTCACCACATTTTCCACCTTACTTCATTTTCATGCCACAGCTTGTTTACAAAAAGACAACCCTGTTTAAAGTGGAAAAAAATTTTTCTATATTCACTGTGAGACGTCAGTGATAAGCAGAAAAAAAAGAGGTATTAAGTTTTCTTTTTCCCAGGTTATATCACTGACTATCACCAAAGTATTTACCTTTCCAAACCACAAATCCTTTCCTTTGGACTTTTGTAGATGTCTGTAGGGGCATTTGATTACATTTGCGTCTAACACTCTTACCAATCTCTTCTGCCAGCTGAGCTCCTAAATGCTAGGGGAAACAAAAAAAAAAAGTTCCCAGCAAACCACTTTCATCCCTTGTTATCTCAGAGTAACCAACTTGAAGGCATATTTGTTGGAACTTTCAGTATCGAATTCTCTTCTCTCCTTTGCCCCTGTAATCACACACAACCCCCAAATACTTTTAAGAGGTTGTAATTACGAAGGACACTCTGTTTCCTAATTGTTGAGAGGGAAAAGCAGCTTTGTTATTCAAAGTTGTTGCCATAAACCTGGGCAGATTGGCTCTCAGTCTTTTCACTGCTGCAAAGGTTTTTAAGACCTCTGTGGCTGCCAACTTCCAAATTCCCACAGGCCAAGCTCTCTGTTGGCACAATTGCCTTGATTCCTCTGGATTTAGCTTAGCACCAGACTTGCTTGCTCAATGCCTTTGTACAATACTGTAACATTTTTAAAAGCTGGAACATATGGATAAATGTGCCAGGATTTCCTAACTGGATATAATCTGGGGAGACGTGATGTTGTATGATGAAAGAATCTTCACCTGAAACAGCAGAAGCGATGTTGGCCTGGTGAAAATTGGCAGTGTCAATTATTCCAAGTTTGATAGTTAAAGGTTGTTTCCTTACTTGGTATAATGGAAATGGCAGAGTGAAATTTTGAACAGATATTTCATTATTTTTCATTTTCTGCGGAGTTTACATTCCTATCATGTTTAAACCTAAGTAGGAATGTCTCTAATTTCGTTTGTATGTCTAAAGTTTCTTTTAAAATGATTTGCTACTCTTTTCTACTTCTAGTATTTCAAAAGTTTTTTGGCCTCATTTATTGATGCAAGTGAAAAAAACCAAGCAATTAGCAAGCCTTCTGAAGACGGTGAAGAGAGATCATTTAGGTAACACTGCTAACTTCCTCATTGCTTTTTTTTTTAAAAAAAGAAAAACAAAAACAAAACCTTGAGATTTTGGGTGAAATTCTGTCATGATGTTGGAACATAAATTTACATATATTTACTTTGCCCTTCTTTGACACCAGCCTTCCATTCCAATAGTGAAAATTGGAAAAATATAGTATGCCTTCTAGTGTTGCTTTGTTGTGGTTTTTTTTTGTCAGTCCCCTATTTATCTTCTAAATGTCAAGGAAGATTTCAGATCTGTTGTAATATATACCCAAACTTCAGGAAAGAACCAATTGGTAATTATCCTTCCTAATGAAATGTTCTGTAATTTCAGTTAGATTTTAGATGGGGCATGACTCATATTTGAAAGGACCATTGCATAAATGCCTGTTAGTTGCAGATTAATGAGTTAATGCGCAACCAATTATTTTTTTCTGTCTATTTCTGCATGAGTCTTACAAACTTACTCAGTACAAGGGAGCAACTCTCTTTCTTCAGATTAGGATGAACCATTATAGAATTAAATTATTGAACACTGTAAACAACAGTGCGATTTTTGCTAGTCCTTGCCCGTAACTGAACAGCAAATAAAAAGAATTAGAACGTGAAAGCAGCAGAATCACATAGAACTTTAACAGTCACTACGAAAAATAATTACATTGTTATCATGGTAGTGGGAAAGTACCAGACTTCATTGCTAATAGTTCTCATAGGGCCCCTATCTTTACAGGGACCACTGCCTTTAAGTCATTAATGCATAATAGATTTGCAGAGGTAAGTAAGCAGGATCGATCTTGTTCTGCCTCTTACCTTACCCTTTCCACTAGAAGAGGCGAAACTGGCTGTGTTTAATGGCTTTCCTCCTACCATGGCAGAGAAAGAACTTTGCATCTCGGTTAATTGCTGTGTGCCTGGGTTGACTTGATTTGCAAACACAATGTCTTGCTGAAGAAAATGAGAATTTGAATAAGTGTCCAAAGTATTTTGCTAACCAGATTTGGACTTCAGCATACGTGTATTTACCTGCCTTGTATCTACAGTACTACAGCCCTGTAGGGCATTCACTCTCTAACATAACTTCACAAAGTCCTCGTCCCAATTTTCATCCTGTGAATCACAAACATGTCTTATCTCACACAGATTGCCTAGGAGAGATGTCACCCTTGTTCATACATGTAGATTTGGACAATGACTTTTCAGTGAACTTAGAGTCATCTCCAATAAAAAAAAATTATCTGCTAGCGGAGAGAGCTGGTAAGGAAGGGAGAGATAAAGCAGATCCCTAGTTTGGGCAAGGTGTTTCCATTAGAGCAATGTTTCTGAAACATTATACACATTCTTTCTAAACTTATAATTTATTGCTATTATTATTTCTTATTCTTCACTGAATTTTAAAACTGTAACAAAAGGAAATTGAAAAGTTCATGACAGCAAAACCAAGTTTTAAGTTTATTTATCAGATAAACAACTTTATCCCTTGGTATTTTATGCTCCAATTCAAACAACACATCTGTTCATAATTGCATGCATGACTAAGATTACTACAGGCTATATATTTATGTCTATGAGTACAGGAAATTTTGTAGGAAGACAAAGAAAAAGCATTTGAAATGGGAAGACCCTTTAAAAAGTGTATATAAAATATTCAAATAGATCTTGCTGTGCTTTTTTCTAAACCAAAGCCAAGGTAGTTCTGTACCTAAGTCTGGTTGCATTGTTGGTCTATCACACAATTACTCTGCAGAAAAGAAACACTTTTTAAACAACTTGGAATTTCAAACTCCAAGTAATCAGTACTTCGATGTTCACCACTTAGGCAATCACCATAGATCCTAGCTTCCACAGAATCCAACTTCCTCTGGTATAATTCTGGTCCTTTATTGTTCCCTACTAAAAATACCACCTTTAACATATACACTTCAGGTCTAGCATTTTAAAGTTTATTCAGTCTCATCTTAAAGGTAAGAAATAGGGGGTTTAGGCCATAATACTGAAATATTGATGAATTTATAGCTCCTCCATCAGTGCTCTATAAAATCCTTCTTCCCCATAAAACTATGCACTCCTCCCACCACGCAGTGGCTTCAGTACGTAAATGGCAGCTGTCCTACATTGTCCGGTTCCACAAAAGATTGAGGAGTATAATGGAATGAAACCAGAGGAAAGCAGCTCCTATTCTGAGCAGCATGAATACCCTGAAAAAAGAGTGAGATGGGAATTCTCTCCAGGAAATTCAGCCTGAGGATTGTGCCTATCACTAGAAAGGAAAAATACTAATGACTTGCAGCAAGCTCACTGTCTTGACCCAAAAACTCAACAGTGTGAAGCTTCATTGCATTTATCATTATCTTCTCTGCAAATCTGCTAAGTTTGTATTAATGCACAAGGAGGAATTTACAGAGCTTGCCCACACTAAAAAATTATGTCTATAAATGAAACATAGCTATTTGATGGTAGGGCAATGCTGTTAGTTAATACAGCACTGAACACATGTGCTGGTGTCTCACACACATGCCAAAAAAGCCATACTGTAAAGATGTGATGTGAATTTTTTTTCACTTTCACGTCTTAACTTGCTACCCATGTTGCACAATATAAAGTCATTTGAACAGAATGAGATGTTCTGCCTGTTGTTTTATATCCATATGTTGGTTTCCAGTCATTTACAGGCCTGTTTACATTGAGCAAGATCCCTTTCTCCTTATGCAACTCTCATGCCCACAGCCTCACTTACTGCAATGACATTACGGTGGGCAATCGACTGTAAACAACTAAAAACGTGCATCCATTACCATTTCCTGATGATGATTCCAGATCTAATGAATTTTAACTTGATGTTACAGTGAACTTGGGGGTAGTCAAACACCATTTTCCAATTTTACTAGACCAATTGGATTTGCTGAACCAAACAGAGAAACCTACCATCACTGAGCGTTAGGCTGACTTACACTGCACATCCACATAAAGCAACACATAAGAGATCCTGATATTCCTGGGAGCAGGATGTATTTCCCTGTTTACTTTCCCCAGTAGGTGGGTAGGAAGTCAAGCCAATTGAAAATGATCCTGCTAGATCTAAACTAAAAAAGAAAGACGATTTGGGGGGGAAAAAAAAGTGGGAAACATTTTGGAAAATAAGAAAGCTCTTACAACTAAATTTCCATAACACATGTAAATGAATCTGAATAAAGACATTTGTAAAAGGATTTATCATGAAAAAAACACTGTTTTATGAAGAATTCCATCAGGTATAAGGTTGACACTCTCCAAGAGGAATTAAAACGCCATTACTTTTATTCTGTCTTTATCTTATTCTGTTTCCCTAGAAGAGTATGGAATCACAGAAAATTAAAGCTAAAAATTAGCTTAAGAATCCTATGGAGATCAGAAATATATTATTTTTTAAAGGAAGTCAAGTCTAAAACTGAAAAATCTGCAGAAAACCTGAGAAGTTTAGCAGCCTAATAAAACACTTGCAATTTAGGACTGAAGTTTTTATGTCCTTGAAAATGCATTTGTAATGAGACAGATAGTTCTTCCATTTGAGTAACAGTACCTGCCCTTTCATTTAGCTTGTCAAGGATTTTTTTTTAATTCCCAAACACTGCACCAGTCAATAGTTGTTCAATAATACACACAATTACTGCAGTATGGACAACAGTGTTTTCTGCCTTCTAATGTAACAGAAAGCAAATACAAGGAGAGATTTGTTAAACCCTTCTGGACTTTTGAACTATTTTTAATGTTTTAATTTATAAAGCTCAAATATCTAAACATAAAGTGACGTTTTGCTAATTTCTTAGAACATCATCAGAGGTACATCACTGAGTTGCTGAACATATCAAGCAGTCAGTAATAAATTATTAAAAAAAGAAGCAAATTACCTCTGTGCAACTTATTTATCATAGAAAACATTGCTCTTAAATAGATAAAAGACATTTCAGAATTGTACGAGAATACTTTCCATAGCTAATAATAATGCTTCTCAAGTGTTCAACTGCCTGATTCTGTGAGTTTAAGATTCTATAATTCTTCACAAAAACATGCCTGAGCTTTACAAGTCTCCAAGATCAGTAATGCTAGTCCGTCTATAGCAAAATGTTTGAACATCTGCATTCACAGGCTTAAATTCAACCATTTGCTTGATCTGATTTGGATCCATTACTTTCATTTTACCAACTGCAAGCAGGAACACAGGAAAAGTAAATAGAGTTTATAAAGCTAATCTGTGTCAAAGGAAGAAGCTGAATTTAAGATGTCTAGTTTAGGACTCTTTCTGAAATTCCTTCAGTTCCAGTTATTAAAAATGAAATATAATTATTTAAGCTTTTATGTCCTCTTAGACATGTTACGCATTGCTTTCCCTGGGAGCAGATCCTATACAAGAACAAAACACAAGGTATTCTGAATGTTTTATCTCAAATGAGTGCTAAATCAATGCTAAAGTTGTCATATAGTCTTGTACACCTTCCGTCTAAAGGTTTAGGCTGCAATAATGTCTCTGAGATGCCTGGAAATACAAATGGAATCTACCCAGAAGTCAATGAAGCTGCTGAATTGAAAGGGCAACCTTCAAGATTGGATCAATGAATCATGCGATGTTATAAACATGATTGTTGTTGCCCTTCTGCCCGAGATAGGCCTGTATTAGTCAGAAACAAGAAAACAAACAAGCAAGTACTTGTAGCACAGAATCATTTTTGAGAAAAAAAAATCCACTTTTGTTTAAACACCTGTTTTTAAGCAGCAGTAACAGAAGTGGAGATCAGGCTTACAAAAAGCGACTGACTCTACACATGCTCCCACAAATATTTCAAGGGCCTTAACTGTCTTTTCAGAAATTTATATTACAGGAAACCCGAAAACGGAGAAGTTGAGTTGTGAAAATAATGCAGTGTTTGGAGAATACATTCTGCTCTTCCTGTGAACATTTCACATCTGTAGGGTGTTTTTCATCCTAGGCCACATACCATGGGACTAAATTAATATCTGTCAGAGTCAATGAGATCATTTCTTCCGACATCAACAAACTTTGGGTTAGGCTATGTTTTCAGTGCAGAATTGACAACGAATAAAAATACAAGAGAGACTATTCAGACATCTAGTGTCTGTTCCCACTTTTATCAGTACTCTGTTGTACGGCCTTAGGCAACTCCTACCCTCATTACGCTTTAGTCTCCCCAACATGTAAACATTTCTTCAACTGGGGAATGTAACGCACAACAAAACCACAAATAAGCGTAGAGGCTCGTGTGGTAACTTCCCTTTGAACTGGGTTATTTGCAGATAAGGCTACCATATATAGCGATCAAAGGATGAAGCGTCTCAAATTTTCAGTGCTGAACAAGAACCAGCTTGCAAATAAAATCCTTGTTATCCATTAAGCATCTCTAACAGACCCAATCAACGTATGAGCTTGCTGACTCTAACTTCCACTCCAGTATTTCCCTCTCAGACTCTCAAAACACATTTGGGTCCCAGCCGTGCCATAAATAATCCACAAAGCCACCTTCACAACTCTGGTAACGTTGTTAGTTAAACATTGTTTTCTAACTGAATAGAACAAACTTAAACAGTAGTAAAGATGCAATTAATGAAGTAGGACTCTTCATGACAGTATTAATCTGTTGTCCATAAAGTCACACATACAATATAAATGTTTTTAATCTTGCTACATAGAACGTGAGCAAATAAGAAAGTAAGATTTTACACATTCACATTTTAGTGGCATTCTTAGAAAAACTTACAAAAACCTCAACAACAAAAAACCCCTTTTTCATGATTATATATACTGTGAAAAATACCCAACATTTGCTAATGGATATAGCCAAATCTATCCTATGCAAGGAAGTTGTAATAGAGAGACAATTGAAAAAACAACTGTGGGAAAAATGGTCCTCAGATATTTGGGGATCATGAAAATTAAATGTAAGCACCTGATGAAAAAAACCCTGCCCAAATCACACATTAGAGTTTACTGCCTAAACATTCAACAGAGTTTCTCGACTTTCTGCTACCTAAGGTCTTGACCATTTGAGGAAAAAAGAGATTCCTTTGCTAAAAAGACTGTTGCTTTTCTCAACATCTTGATATTTGGATCATTTTCAGTAGGCGTATCACAGATAAGCTGAGGGCTGATGATTCCTAGCTTGTGTTCAACTTGCCTCACACAAGATACAAAATTTGAACACAGCCTTTGAATTTAAGAAAATATTCCCAAAGAAATCACAGAAAAAGGGACAGTTTAAAAAGAATGCATGCATTTAATACTGGTTTAGAAGGAATATAAATTTCAGAAACATTTTACTAAACCCAGCAGACAGTTTTCCTTCAGGAAATCTGGAAGCCATAAGCTGAATGCCAGTCTTTGTTTTTTAAGATATGGGAAAAGGAAAACTTGATGCCCACAAATCCTATGCTAAATATAGTAACCGTGATCCATGGTAACACCAACTATTTTGTCGTCATAAGAAAGATATTGCTAAATCTTTGTAAAGATAGTCACATTCTGATTCCCATAATGTTTTCCATAACGACTTCAATCTAATCTTGTTCGATAGGCATAACTGAGTGCAGAATTTTAAACGTTAGTTTCAATTTAGTTAGATTTAGCATAGGTAAAGAACTCTCTCCCTATTCATTGCCAAACCAATACACCAAAAAATATTGTCTACTCCAGACAGCAAACACCGATCACATGCAAATGTAATTAATCTTGCTTTTGATGATTGTCAATTCTGTTTATATATGCATATACCTATATTTAAGAACCGTTCAACATATAGCTGAAGCAAGTGAAATATTTTACTCATTCTCTCCTGTCGAGACACAATTAACTATGCATAATTCATGGCTAAAGCTCATTTTACCATCTTTTGTTCTTTGTAAAAATCCGATAAAGGCTGATAATCACAGGTAGTTCTTTCTACGCCCTCTGGCATCCCTTTTAATTTCTGTTGGTTTGAGGCTTTTTCTGTAGTTCAAATGTTTTAAAGACACACCAGTGCATGGGCAGCCTCAAAGAGACCCACACTTTTATTCAGATACACGATATAAGAAAGAAGATCTTCAGATTCCTTCAGTGAGAATTACAGAAGTCCTGATTTTCAAAAGTGCTGGGCACTGGCCATTCCAGCAAGAGCCAGGTGAAGGATGTAGACACTAGAGAACCACACAAACACTTCCTGCTTCCTGCTGTCACTTGTCTTATCGCCTTTGTAAAAGGCACAGAAATGCAAAAAAAAATTTAGTGGAGGTTTAAATGGATGCATTGACATGTGCAAATGGACAACTTTTAAATTGTGATTGATTTCCCCTAAATGTCTATGTGTCCTCACAGGACCAGTGCTAATGCACTGTTAACAAGTGTTCCATCACCCCATTTTAAGCTCATTGAGAAACTGGATTAAAGATTCAGGCATGAGTTCCGACTTTGTACATCTTGTTATGCACATGTAACAAAATTGTTCATGATTTAAATATTATGTCCTGGGTTTGAGCTAAAACCCAGTC
>NW_009722221.1:0-223 GCF_000703405.1 Apaloderma vittatum | reverse complement strand
GGACACTTATTCATATGCCATGGTTGCCACAGCTCACACTGGAGAAACAAGTAAAGATGTCATTAGACATTTCCAAAAGACCTTTTCTATTTCAGGAGTACCACAGCAAATGAAAACAGATAATGGTCTGGCTTACACCTCAAAGAAAGTTCGAACGTTTTTTCCTATGTAGGGAGTCACACATCTTACTGGTATTCCCCGCTCACCCACAGGCCAAGCTATC
>NW_009722220.1:5952-20546 GCF_000703405.1 Apaloderma vittatum | reverse complement strand
AGCGGAAGCAGCTGTCGGTGTCCAGTTTTAGGATTTGAAACTCGACTCGTGTTCTGGTGACTGAGAAGGAAATGACCCTGCGTGAGGCATTAACGCAGTGCGGGCTCCAGCCCCGTAACGCCCGCGCTGGGGCCGGTATAGTTTGGCAGCAAATTTTTTCTATGGCGTTGGGCTCCCTGTGTGCTCACGCATTTTTATTTCAAAATAGTAGGCCGGTTTGCTCGACTCTGTGGAGGGTGTGCCAGATAAGGAGAGCAGCACTTACGTGTGTTGTGCAACTGGAATACAGATTTTAGCCTTGCAGACGAACTCATCATTCTTTTAAACGAACTTTCAGATTATTCTTCTCTCTTTCTTAGAGTACTGATAGGCTTATTTTTACCAGTACTTATTGAGTATTCTCCCTTTGTGTTTCAACTGTGCTAGTGTAATTTGCAGAGTTTAAACTTGGATTTTTGGTCTTGGCCATCATATGGAGGTTGATATTTTTAAGCAGATATTCTTGTTCATGTTTTCTTGTTTATATCTCAAACTCAGCAGTTGCCAAATACATACAAGCTCAGTATATTGGCTGTTGCAGTGTACTACTTAAGCTCTTTTCAGGGGACTGAAATACAAAGTAATATGCAAACAGTTTGTGGAAAAAAAACTTTGTTATGTATGCGTATGTTCTATCAGGAGCCCCCTGACTTCTGGAGGATTACTGTTAACACTAGTAAACTAGAACCAAAATAAAACCTATGATTTCCTTCTAGTGTAGGCAAAGCTATTGGCAACATCTCTTCATTCTTTTTCTTTATGTTGTGGGTTTTTTTGATTGTTTTGTTTTTTAATGGGAATTCACTGTTCTCGTTGAGCCATGTGTACCTAAACAATGTGAGGCCCTGGCTGGGATGTTTCGGAAAAACTATCATATAGTAAAACATGGATTGTTATTTTTAGTCTTCTTAACATTCAGTGCTGTATCTTATGGAACTAGTTGAATGCCACGTGTGTTTTCATGTTCTTGTTAATAGAATTTGCTTGGTTTTGTGTTCCAATTTTGTTAGCCATATGGACTTCTAAATTCTCTTTTAGAGAAACTGAGGGGAGAAGACGAGGGAGCACTGAAGATGTAGAGTAATACTTCTGCAGAGGGTTACATGATGGTGCTATGTACCATGAAAGAACTGGACTGTGGCTGAAGAGGTGCCTCTTAATCTGCAAGAGCTGGTTTTTGGTTTCAGGGCTGTCCTTTTGATCAGTGTTAAGCACTGTGGTGCTACATGTCCAGAAATTTGTGCAGCGCTAGTGAATTTGCAGATGTTGATGTTTCTTAGAAGGTTCATTTTCATAACGATTTGAAGGCTTTACCTGCTTTACTTTTGGTGTGATTTTTCTTTTTACTGGATGTCAGTGTTTGGATAGGCCTTTCTCCCTCTGGCAGTGGAAAGCTGCTTGTCCTTGTGGGAAGGACAGTGTGACAGACCTGTTGTAGCCCCACATCTCCTGAGTACCAAACTCGCAGCAGGCACCCAGGTTGCACAGAGGGGCAGTGACCAACCAACCAGTCTCCTGGGAATGTTAGACTTCACTAGTTGTCCTGAAAACAACAGACTTGACTAGCTGTCCTGTGCTTGTATAGTAGGTCCTGTGCTTTTGTGAGAGCTGCACAACTGGATTGTGTGTGGGCCATGAGGGATTGCAAGAAAGATATAGAGGGAAGTGGGCTGCTGGGTTATATAACCACGTTCTGAAGCCAGCCCTGTTGTTGCACACAAATCCTGCCTGGCCTCTGCTCTGGGGGTGGAGTGCAAGCTGAACTGGATGTCCGAGTGGGCTGCATACAGGTGGAACATTGCAGTTGTAAACTATGCTGTTTTGCTGCTCCCTGAAACGTGATTTTTGGTATCTTTGTTTCTTCTTGTGGTGGACCTTCTAATGGCGTATTAAAATTGTGTTTGCTTCCTTTGTGTTCCTGTGTTACATAGAATAATGACTTATGGTGGGCACAGTTTTACTTCTTTTTAAGAAGTACATGTGTGTGTAAAGTTGGCTGAAAAATCAAAAAGAATGGCCACCTGTAAAAATAGCCTTGAGTGAAGAGGAGAGATGACCTATCATTCTTGGCATTCCCAACTCTGAAGCAGCTCACAAGCACATACACCAGAAGACACTAGTACGGTTGGGTTAATACTTTGATTTGCCTTCCTTGAAACCTGCTTCAATTTCTGGAAATAAAGGTTGAATCTTATGCTTTAAAAGAAGAAGAGAACAACAAACCCCATAAATTTTACTTTACCGGTGGAAATAGAGACTAATTTTCTATTAACTGTAAAGGAAACTTCTAATTATTTTGACTATTGAAAAAAACCAAAAACTTCTCAAAAGTAGATTTTGCAGCTTTGTAGAGGAAGAAACCTTAGAATGGTCTGCTGATTGTGGTGCTTATCTTAAGAATGATACTAAAACTAGAGAGTCTTTGCATAGTAGAGAGCGTGAATGGATGCCAGTTGTATACAAGTTATGGGAGTTCTGTAGGTCTTATGGATAGAGCACATGACTGCATTATGGTCATGGTTACAGCTTCCGAGTCAGCTAGCACCAGTGGTTTCTCACATTCGTGGACTAAATGTCTTCTTTTTTGTTTGTAGATATGGCTCGTGGACAGCAGAAGATTCAGTCGCAGCAGAAAAATGCCAAAAAGCAAGCTGAGCAGAAGAAGAAGCAAGGACACGATCAGAAGGCTGCGGCCAAGGCTGCCTTGATATATACCTGCACTGTCTGTAGGGTAAGAGGAGCTGAAGACAAAATATTACTGTATGCAGGTCTGTCTTCCTGGAGAAGATTTAATAGTGGAAACTAAAATAATACTTAAGTGACTGCTTAGCTTGTTGCTATAAGTATTTGCATCTGTTATGTGACTTGCTTACAGATTACTCAGCTATACTCATAACTGATATAGGAGAAAACCTGAGAGATCATGTACGGATCTGGTTTAGGTGTTGCCTTTTGAATTGCAGGAGGTTTGCACGTGCTGTTAGTATGACATATAAAATGTGAAAAGTGTGAGATCACTTCCTGTTTAATCTCAAATGGAATCTCTTTCCTTTGTGATGGAATTGACCTGTCTTTAGAATTGATAGTTATAGATGTTAATCGAGAGAGGAAAAGTGGTGGTGCCAAAAGCTTTGGTGTAAGTTAGGTACATGGTAACTTCTACTGGAAGATGTGAGTGCTAATCGGATTATATTTTTCTCCTGGCTTGTTTTCCTGAATGTGTTCATTTTGGAGCTGAAGGATAAACTTGCTGCTTTCACTTAAATGATCAGTCTTGGAAAAGATTTCTCCCTTTTAATTTGGAATCTTAAGACATTTAGGGCTGCTCGCTTAAGTACTTTTAGCCAGCTCCTTTTCTTGTGAAGTCAGGCTGTAGCAGCAATCACTTTGGGCAGTTGATGTCTACAACTGTGTAGCAGCAATGGTCCGAGAGAGCTCGTGCCAAGTAGAGAATCTGTCTATGCCACTTAAATCTTTGGCCTATTGCTAAACAAAATAAATAGCTCTCGTAAATATACCTTCTGAGAAGGATAAGTGTTTATCTTTTAGGTGTTGAAAAAGAAAATGGTAAAGAGGTAGGTTTTCTACCAAACCAGCACATCAAGTGTAAGACCTGCAGGGAGGTTTCTAGCAGGGATAATACTGCTGTCATAACAGCACGATACTAGTGCTTAAAAGCACCTCTTTGAAAATAGGAGGTTAAAAACTCTCTCTTAATCTGCAGTTAAGTTAATGGTGCTTCTGTCACAGGGCATTGTCACTGAGGAGACAATTTGCTTCAGGAAAAAGAAAACAAAATGTAGGTGGGAGTAGTTTTTGTAGTTTTGTTTAAGTCTTGTACTGTGCATAAAGTTAAATGTCTCTCTTTAATCAGACACAAATGCCGGATCCCAAGACCTTCAAACAGCACTTTGAAAGCAAGCATCCTAAGACTCCACTTCCTCCAGAATTGGCTGATGTTCAGGCGTAAAGTTGTCTACAGGTCATTATCTTAATTCTTAAATGATTGTCTGAGAAAGGTATATTATCAATAATTTGTTTTGCAACCGCCACCCAGGACCTAAAACTTGCTTTGTTTCATTTAATGTGAAAACTAACTGTAGGTTAAAGTTATGCCCCTGAACTGTTATAACCAGGAGAAGCAAGCTTGTACTTACAGGTGAAATGGTAGTGGCATTTTGCTGTGCGTGGAGATTGTTTTAAAAAAGATTAATGTTATTTCAAATGGTCATCCTTAGAGTTGTAGGAATACTTTAGTATTTAACCCTTGCTTTGAAATATTAATTTTCCTTGGAACAAAATGCATATAGAAAATACAGTCTGTCTGTTGCTGCAGAACATGTCATGGAAATAGTTGTTTAGTGTATTTCCAACAGTTGAGCCTTTTTGTTCCTGAAGTTACGTGAGTGCATGCAGATTTTTTTGCATTGAAATATAAAACTTAACCTCTGTGTTAACTATAACTGGCTATTCCCAATAGCCAGTTGTTAGGCTGTAACTCAAAGTGGCTGTAAAAAAGGGCTGAAATGAGGTGAAAAGCAGTATTACGGTATTTCATTCACGAAAGGTAAGCAGCATTGTGTAAAGGTTTAGCTTAACTGAGTTATTCTTGTTTTTTATAGGTGAAATCGTGGCACCTATTGGCTCTTCTACTGTCAGACCTTACATAACAAACCTGCAGCTGCTTTTCTAAAACTGTTGATCAGCAAAAATGAAGGGGCTACAGAAACATTCATATTTTTATGCTGTTCCCTCTTGGGCTTCACGCAAAGACAATTATGTGTAAATGTACAGTTGTGCCCTATTTGGAAATCCTGAAAAATCAGTCCATACTTGTTATAAAAAATTTTTTACAATTGTAATTATATTGATGTTCATATTGTGTAAAATAACTCATTTAATAAAGTAGTACTTTGATTTTACAGTATCACAGATTAAATCCTTGTAGAAGTTCTGTTTCAACTTTCTGCATTATCTGCCTTATAAAAATAATTTAAAAAGACAAAGTGGAATTTTCCCCATCCTGCCAAAACATGAGCAGTATCATTCCACTGAAAGTAATGTACATTACAGTAAATTAATCTCAAGTGAAAAGGGAAGCTGCTCAGATTTACTGTTCAGTGTGCTGCCTGCTTGAGCCCAGTCGCTAGCGGTCAAAGCTGTTGGCTCAAGGCGCAGCAGACTCCCTAGAAGCTGCATGAGAACCATGAGACTTCCTTCTACTTTTCGTCCTGTGTATTGGAGTCTAATACTGCAAGCCATTTGGAATGGGATTCCTCTGCTGTGAGGGATCGTTGTGTTCCTCGAAGTCACACACTGGAGAGACTCTGGTTATGCTTGTTACCCCTTATATTTGCTAGGTGGCTGAGGACGCTGGCTTGAAAAAGTGCTTGTGAGCATTAGGTTAAAGCAACTCTGCTCTTAATCAAAAATTGATCTGAAAAAAGTTTTTAACGTTATTTTGAGCAGTCAGCCACCCATGTTCCCCCTCAAATGCGTCTGGTTATTTCAGTAGCAGCTCTTCAAGAAATATGCAA
Source organism: Apaloderma vittatum (assembly GCF_000703405.1). NCBI lineage: Eukaryota > Metazoa > Chordata > Aves > Trogoniformes > Trogonidae > Apaloderma > Apaloderma vittatum. The sequence continues at coordinate 14,970 of NW_009722220.1, read as the reverse complement.
AATAGCCATCCATTAATAACTTCTTCATGACCAGCTTTAAAAAAAAACAACCCTTGGAAAAGAGCCAAAGTAACTAAAATAATATGGCTACTTAAAAAAATCGGATGTGATTAAAGTTGCGTTGACAAGAAAAAGCTGGATAATAACTCTCTGGCCAAGACTTTTGAGCAGTTCAGCATAATTACCCTTAAAGTGTTCTGGGCTCAGTTCTAATCCCAGATGTACAGCACAGAAGTAGTGGAGAAACATCTGAATTGTGCCGGAAGGTCTGCTATACAAAATCCCATCTCTGGCATTTGGAGGGGGCTTATTTAAGAGCTTGAATTTTGACCTTGCAGTAAGAAGCAATGCTAGAATTGCTGTGATTTACTGAGGTTACAACGCGTGTAAAAAAATCTGGCAGTGGAAGTAACCCTTGCTGTGCAGCAGGACTGTATGTCTGACCTTCAAATGGCTTCCTGAAATCTAGGACTGTAGTCTCAAAGACTCATTCACTTAAAAGAATGCACTTGGTATTTTATTATATAAAGTCAAAGCTTTTGTCTTCGTCCACTCATTTGCTCTTTATTGAACTACTTCTGTGAGATTAGCTTCCTGTCCTCTTTGCTGTGACAGTATCTCTGTAAATACTTACTTTGGCATAAAGTTTCTCTGTATTATAGTCACTCCAGGATAACCTGTATACCACTTAACTTTTATAGATGATGTTCTCCTCTGAGAGTAACCCACTACTGCACTTGTACACCTGACATCAGAATGTAACGCTTTGTTTATTTTTCTTTAATGTCATCAATACAAATATCCTGACAAACTGGTTCGCAGGAGGCAAGAAATCTGCTCTCGACCTTTGTACTGTATGGGGGAGAGGTACCTAAATGTTCTGATGCTGTAGTTTGTCTAAAAATATACTGAGTGCAAATGGATGAAGATGCTTCTTGCGCTGATTGGTATCTGGTTTTACTTTGGAAAATGTTCTGGGCTGTATCCCTATATTTTGGTCCTGAGGTCAAGCACATATTCTATTCCTTCAATTTAGAGTGTGTAGCATTAAATAAAAAAGGTTTTGTTTCCTAAACAATCTCTCTTAATGAGCGCTGAAGAGCTGGAAAGCTGCACCGCTAGTGGGATGGTTAACTTCGGTTAGAATTGTATTTTCAAAATTTTATAATCCTCAAGGTGAAAATGCCCTATGAAATTGTTGGGTTTTTAATGTATTAGAAGGCAAGGGTGATCCTCAGTTCAGTAAGATCAGTAGCTGCAATCTCAATTACAGAAACAAATGGAAGCTATGACTGAATTGTTCTGAAGGCTTTATAGGTATAGGGGGAATGCTGTACTAAATGTGAGAATTGTCCTCGTTTAGAGCATCTGCAACTCGTACCTAAAAGGTCAGAGGGAGGACTGGGAGTTCTCCTTTATCTCTTCCTGGTCTGAAGGATGGCACCCTGTTACCTTGCTGAAGACACAGTTGTGCATTGTAATGTGTCTGATTAAAGATAATTAAAAAACTAAAATGTAAAATGTCATATTTCCTGCCTGCTTTTAAAAACAGTTTCTGCTGCATTTAAAGAAATTAATTTCCTGGCTGTGGACAGTCCTGGAACTTGAAACTATCTTAACTTCACAAGAACAGAAAATAGTATAGGAAGTTTCCTGTGCTCCAGTGAGAAAGACTCATGTCTGTGCAGGGACAGTGTTTAGATGCAGGGTTCTTGGTCATCAGTATGGACATCGGCTGTCCTGGGTAACGGTGGAGCAACTTTAGAAAGTGATTTTGGATTTTCAGAAGCCTGCATCTCTTCTGGGAATCTTTTTAAGTGGCATCTGAAATTGCATTTTAAGCAGGGCTTAAAGTGTTCTGGAAAAAGTCTTGCTTTAGATCCTAGTTAGCAAGTGTGATTATGATGAGGCCATTTGCAATTTGTGTTACTCAGACTTAGCTAATTTCTGTACCTCTACTATCTCTAAGGGTTTCTGGTTTCTTGCTGTCGAAAAGCTGTGTGAAAAACCTGAAATAGAAGTTGAAGACAGTTGCTATGTAGCCTTAAGAAAATAGCTGGCTTTATGCAGTGCTCTTGAAAATGTCCCTGGAAACTGTCCCTTTTGGTTATTTGCTGTTGAGCTGAAAACACTTCAGCTCAAGTAAAGCTAATGGCCACGGGCTGTTTGCAAACCATGTAGTAATGAAGGAATTTGTAGCATTTCTATGAACTGTATTGAACTGTTTTCCCATCTTGATAAAAAAAGCTAATAGATGGAATTTCTTTTATTATCAAGTACTGATAGGCTTGTGGTCTATTTTATTTCCCATTTTCACAGAAACAAGTTGAAAAGTATTTGGCTAGAATATTTACGTATACAATTATTTGCTAGAAGCATGGTCTTCCGAAGGACTGACCAGTAAACTCGATTAATCTTCCAGAACCTACAAACAAAGTAAAGGTCAGCTTGTGTTTCTGTCTACTTGGCCCCATTCTGCTGTGTATCGTTTGGGGGCCTTTGATTTACCTATTTAGAATCTTACAGGTTTCATAGTGGACTTTGACTTCAGCCCCAAAATTCGGTTTTGGACCAGCATTCAGTATGCGATTTTCCATATTCTCTTTGTCAGCAATGTTGCTCTAGTCCGGGCAGTAGGAGCATGTCAAGTTCTGCCTCTGGAATTTTACTGTCTTGAAAATTATTTGGAGATTTTTAAATATATTTGTCTGCCGTGTTACAGATTTTGTAGAGATAAGACACAACAGAGACTTTCAAAACAAGGTGGAATAGGTTAGGTGGGTATTTTGCAGTTCTCTTACATGACTTTTAGCATTGGGATTCCTGGGAAAGGCAGAATCTGTTGTTGTCGCAGCACTGTTGCTCAACAGGCAACTTTTGCAGCAGTATCTCATTTTTCTCAGGAAACATGGCACAGCTTTCCTCTGCAAAGTACTGTCCATTACATACATGAAGTTACAATCCATACAGCACTTTGATAGCATAGCAGACCTACTTGTTTGTTCCCCATTTGTAACTGTTACAAAAATCACAGACAGTGCACAAAACATTACTTAATGCTGGAGATCTTTGAGAGGAGCTAAGGATGAAGGGCAGTCTCAGAAAGTTTTCTAGTCCATCTCCTTGCTCTGAGATTGAATCAAACCTGCCAAGAGTGTAAACTGGCAAGTGTTTAACTCTAGAAAGCTTCCAGCAAAAGGGATCCCATGACCTCATCACCAGCATGACGCTTTGTTGAACCGTACAACTGGAGAGTTATAGCAAGAGTTTTATCCCTGCGAGTTAAGTCAATTAATTACTGTTCTTATTGGCAATCGATGTGATGAATAGTGCTCCTATATGAACATTGCTATCATGTTCTTCTAGTCTTCTCTTTTAAGTAAACCCAGTTAGGTCATGTTTTCAAAGTCTCGCAGTTGTTGGTGCTCTTCTCTGGATTCTCTCCAGCTTGACTGCTCAAATCTTACAGTCCAAAATGGGACCCAAAGTGTTGGCTGAAGCTACAGCAGAGTAGGTGGAACAATTAATTTCTGACACTTGCCTACGTTAGTACCATTAACACATGCTGGAATTATATTTGCAACAGCATGACGTTAACTCACGTGTGGTTCCTGGTCTGCAAACATCACAGATCCGTTTCAGTACCACTAATAATCTCCATTTTGTGCCTGTGTATTTTGCGTCTGCATACCTATCTCTAATGGATCTCGGACCAAATTTGGCAAGGTACCAGCATTCTAGACCTGTCTCCTGTGCTGTTTACCATTCATTCAAGTATGTTGTCATGGGCAAGTCTTGCAGATGTCCTCATTTACCCCATAGTCTGAGTTGTTTGTGAACACACTGAATGGGATAGAACCCAGGCAAAGCCTTGCAGAACCTTGCTTGAGTATCTTCCCAGCAAGCCTCTGGCAATTGTTTTTGAGAGCATTTTGTACTGCTGTGATTCTTCTTATAGCTGTTGTGGATTGGAGCCCCATATTTCATGTGTGAGGACTTCACAGCATGACAATGTCAAAGGCAACAGGGAGATTTAGGATCTCGTGTGCCTGTGGCCAAGCAAGGCAGTTTTCACAAGGAAGGAAATGGATGGTAGTGGGGTATGGAATACTTTGTTCCTGACAAATCTACGTTGGCTGGCTGTTGCTTGGTTACTTTTCCATCTTTTACAAGTAGGATTTTGTAAAAATTATTCTAGCCTTTTTCTAGGTTTAGGTTGACTGACAGAGTCAGTGTCGCCTTTTTAAATTCCTGATCCTTGTCCCACTGTTCTCTTGGACTCTTTGCTCTGTGAGTTCTCGAAGAGCAACGCTCATGGTTCATACTGACAGGGCTGATTGCTGGAGCATCCTAGGATGGGAATAATCAGCTATTGCAAGCTTGGATACCATCTGAGCCCTGTGAATACTTCAACTTTCAACTTCTTAACATGCTTTCTTTAGTTAACTTTTGACTGAAGTCAGAAGTTATGTTTATTATTTGTAAATAGTACCTTTCATTTTCTTTCCTTCCTCATCGTGCCTATACTTTTATCTTTCTCTAGATATTACACTCTTTGTATCTGCCTTTTGGAACTTCAGCTGATTTTTTTGACTCTGCTAATGAAGATGTTTGTTGACTTTTGAGCCATCTAAAACCCAGTCATGTGCCTGTCTCTGAAGATCTGCATTAACTCTTGTATCCACCGAAGCCAACTCTTGCAAAATCCTTTTTAGGCTTTTTGTTGTGGTTTTTTTGCAGTTTGCCCACCATGAAGCTATATATACTCCATCCTCATCAGTTCATGGTTCCAAACATGCCAGAGCTGCAGACTTTCTCATTGAAGTTTGAGCTCTGCTAAGTATTTATTTACCCGCACCATAGGAAAGACACTAGAGACAGGGCTGGCCGGATGAATTTCCTAACTATAGCACTAATTAGAGTAACTGCTTGAGTGACTTTTCAACGAACATCATTCTGACCATTTCTTTCTCTGGTTTTCAAGGCTGTCCCTAAACTTTTATCGTTGCTGTCTCTTCTTTTCCATAACGATGCTGATGGCATCCAACCCCTCATAAGAGCACTTCGTGTCTGTCTTCTTTACCTTTTGTTTACCGATGACAGCCACCGTTGTATTTTACATGGTGCTTTGCAAGATGAAAGCCTGCCTGGAAAACAAACACAGGTTAATTTCACAGCATATTCTCAGGCCAGCAAGGCCTGAGTTTCTCAGTTCTTATTCCTGATGTGCCTTCAAGTTCCAGTAGCCATTACCTGATGGTAGTTTTAACTCTCTTTCGGTCTATATTCTCTTTAGCTGTAAATAGTCACTGCATGTATTGCAATAAAATGGTTGATTTGTTTTTATTTACTTCTGGATTTTTTGCATGGTGAAACCCAAGTATTTATTTCCAACCAAAAAGAGTAATTGAAGAATGATGTCATCTGGGGGGGGAAAAAAGTAATCTAAAGTGTGTGTATATATCCTGCTGGTATTCAGAATTATTCTTATGGTCAATAGTCACTTTTCTGATACATTAATGCTTAATGCAGTGGCACTTTCTGTTGCTGAGGGAGATGCAATCCAGATTTCATATGGCAGTGGGCTGTGTGCAGTATGGGAACTGACAAGAATTGTGTCTGTGCAGTGGAGCTCCTTTTTCTCTCTGCACAAAAACAGAGGGGGAAATGCTTACATTCGTGACTACATTTCACTTGCTCTATTTTATATTTAGATGTAAATTTAGATGATTTGTGATTTTAGAAAAAAAATTGCTTAATCCTTAGATAAATTTTCTAAAGGGCACCTAATGCCACTACTAGCCCTTACCAGATCAATTCCAGAAGAGAGTATTTTTTGTACTGAAGTCTGAGAAATACTGTTTGTTAAGGACCATGTTAAGAAAGGTTAAGAAATAGTACAAAGCAGATTTTTGCTGGTGCAGTAAATCACTCAGAGAATTGGTTATTATGCATCTGAAAGCATGAGCTGTTACACAGCTGAAAGAATGTGACACTGAATTGTAACCACCACTAACAAATGAGGGCAACTTCTCAGTTTCGGGACTGCTTTTTAAATGGACAAAGCATGCCTGTATTTTTCTCAAATAGTAATTGAATTCTACATCATTGGAGTCAGTAGGAACTTAATTTTGTCATGTGCTAAATACTCACGTGCATGGTGGACGAGAAGCTCAACATGAGCCGTCAGTGCGCACTTGCAGCCCAGAAAGCCAATAGTGTCCTGGGCTGCATCACGAGGTGTGTGACCAGCAGGTCGAGGGAGGTGATTCTCCCCCTCTACTCCATTCTTCTGAGACCCCACCTGGAGTACTGCGTCCAGTTCTGGAGCCCACAGCACAAGAAAGATATGGACGTGCTGGAGCGTGTCCAGAGAAGGGCCACGAGGATGATCAAAGGGCTGGAGCACCTCTCCTATTAGGACAGACTGAGAGAGTTGGGGCTGTTCAGTCTGGAGAAAAGAAAGCTCCAAGGAGATCTTACTGTGGCCTTCCAGTATCTCAAGGGGGCCTACAAGAAAGCTGGTGAGGGGCTTTTTAGGATGTCGAGTAGTGATAGGGGGAATGGATAGGGGGGAAAGTGATGGGTGGAAATGGATTAAAGCTAGAGATGGATCGGTTCAGATTGGACGTTAGGAAGAAGTTCCTCCCCATGAGAGTGGTGAGACACTGGCACAGGTTGCCCAGAGAGGTGGTGGAAGCCCCATCCCTGGAAGTTTTTAAGGCCAGGCTGGATGGGACTCGGCAACATGGTCTAGTAGGGGATGTCCCTGCCCATGGTGGTGGGGTTGGAACTAGATGATCTTTAAGGTCCCTTCCAGCCCTGACAATTCTATGATTCTGTGTTTCTACGTGCAGAGAGCTGCTAGCTTGAACACCCTTGTAAAATCTATAAATCACATATGTTATTAAAATCAGTTTAACTGACTTCTGTGAATCAGAAGATGGTTTCTGCATGTCTAGAAGATGCAGTAGTCTATCCTAGAGAATATGAACAGTGGTGTACCAAGACAGACTTCACAAACTGTAGTTGATAAAGTCCTAAAATGGTTTTGGACTACAATCACGGTTAATCCTCAAAATTTCTCCTGCTGTATTATCTTAAGCCTTTTGACTGGAAACACTGTGTGGGCAACATGACTCTGTGGACCTCACAGATGCTCATTCCCCATGGACAGAGATTTGGAAACCACTCTCTTAGACATTTCTGAAATTAATTGTTTCTCTTGCTTACTCTCTGGCTCCAGGCATTTTCTCAAGACTCAGACATCTCTGTGTTGCTCCCCGCACCATCGCCTCTCCCTCTCAGGGTGGGTGAATGGATAGGAGCACAGTCATGTAACAATAAAATTGTCCAGTGTAAAACTATTAGCTGCTAATACTGCCTTCATTGCACTGTCTATTTTTAGTCAGTCGTGGCCAGACTTTACCTTTCACTCCTAGGAAGGGATAGAAGCAAACTGGCATCTGCAGAGGTGCTTTCTGGGGTTCCTGAGCGCCAGCCTGCCTTCCCCTCAGAATGAGACTTGTGGAGCCGCATGAGCAGCATAACCAGTCATGTCTAGCTGGTCCTAGGCCCAAACTATTAAAATCTTTGGCTGAAGACAACCAAACTTGCAGAAAGGGAGGTGTCCTAAAGGCAATCCTGTTCCTATTTGTGAAAATAGGCAGGTGGGTAGAGGGAAGACTCTCTGTGTCGTTATAGGGGAGGGTGGTGGGTTAGAGCTGCAAAACAACCTCTCATGATGCTAGGCACCAGAGAGATGCTCGAAAAATGCCCAGATCACAAGACACATTTTCATTGCTGTTTATATTTCTTTAGTCAGGAAAGAGAATTCGTGCTGAAGCACCTGTTACCAAGTGCCTGTACCAAACTCGCTGGGTGTCAGAGCTCTGTGGGCAGCAGAGCCGGTTTTAGCTCTTGTTGCCCGGGGCGAGGTCCTTCTTCCGCCTCCCTCTTGCCTTCCCTGCTCCCAGCTACGAGCGCCAGCATCACCCAGGTCAAGTGCTTATTGGGCACTTAGGTGAGCTGAATCAACCCAGCAGCCTGACGGTAAACAATCCCTTTGACTTTTTCCAGGCAAGTGAGCAAAGTCAGCCCCTGGAAGAGTCTGACAAACCAAGGTGCCGATTTTGGGGAGCTTGTGGCTGGGAGCAGGGAAGTGACAGGGAGTCTGGATTTCTATGCAGGATTGGCAAAGACAAGCAGCTTTCCCTCAACAGCATGAGAAAAAGAGAGGGAGAAGTGGGATCTCAGTTAGAGACTGTAAGAACAGTTTGCCCTGCATTTACGTACACGAAATGGGAGTGCTTGAGGATGGCTCTGAATTGATTGATTACTAATGATGGTCAAAGTCCACTTAAAGGGAGCAAACTAACAATGTCTGGAAGAGATTGTGCTTTATATGGCACCCGTGGCAGATATTTTACAAGTACTGACACACTGTTCCTCTAACCGATGTGGCTGTGAGCGTGCTAAGTGCTGGGGTGATTTTTTTTCCCCTCTTCCATCCCTCCTTGTTGTGGATATGTCTATACCAGACCTCCACATGCTGCATTGATCCTTACCGGGATACTCATGGCCAAGTACTCTTGAACAGCCTTGTATATAATTGGTGTCTCAGGAAGGGAAAAACTGGATGGAAACTTAAACCAAGTTGATGCTGAGACTTTGTTGTCAGCAGAGAAGTCTATGAGCTGCTTTTTGACCAGAATTTGACTCCAGCAGATCACCTGCTGTAGAGCAAGTAGGGAGAGAAAGGAGGTCCTTCTATTTCCAGGGAGCACCTTGGGAGGAAACAAACAGGAAAGCCCAGTGAAGCAGTCACCATTCAAGAGGAGACTGGAACAGAGGAGCAGAACATGGAAAAGCACCACAAAGGTCAGTTGTGAACTCAACAACCAAATATAATGCTGCTCCCCAGAATTTCTTTGCAAATGGCTCTGGCACTCAGGCAGGTATAAGCCTTACCAAGAGCTTGTGGGCTTAGTTGGTAAAACCGATTACGAGAAAGTATTG
>NW_009722220.1:0-5921 GCF_000703405.1 Apaloderma vittatum | reverse complement strand
TGCTGAAAGTTAGTTGTCCAGCTTCTCTAAAACAAGTAAAGCTGTTACTGTCCCCCTGGAGAGTGAATGGAAGGAGATTATAATGAAACAGATGGTGTAGAATTTAACTTAAAATCAAGATTCTTCATTATTGAGCCTACTCTGTCTCAAGCCACGCTACAGACATATTGGTATGTGGAAACATTAAACAGATAATCCTGATGGTTACCATTGGTTCAATTTCTTAGTTACGAAATTTCAGAGTGCTAGACATGTCAGTTATTTTTGAGATAGGCATCTATTGGTTTTCCTAAGCTGTGTTAAACCCCACCTACTTTAAGAGGCAGATTCTGGTCTGTGGCTACATATTGTGTAGAAACAGACCTTCTTTTTAATTTAGGAAGGTACATAAAACTCAGCATTATTATTTATATTATTTTTGTCTTCCAATGGCTACCATTTTCTAGTCTCTACTCTTATGGCAGACTTTCCCTGCTTGACCAGGATATGTCCCAGAAGTCAGTAGCGGCTGCCAGGCTGCTCCCTCTGTCCTCCCGGTCTCTGTCCTCCAGATTTCCTAGCACTTCCCCATCTCCCTGTGCCCCATTGCGACCTTTGCGGCATCCACTGGTGGGATTTCAAACAACACCTGGCACAGCTGGCTCCAGCACCATGGCCAGGGCTCTTTGACACTTCCCAAGTACACAGCGGTCACAGTCACACCATCCTTTTTCTTAGGTCACATTGACAAGTCTTTTTGCTGCAGAACAGGCATTTTCCTTTGACAGAAGTTGTCACAGCTGCTAGATGCTGTAACAACTCTTTCTCTGCTTTTCTATTTTCTTCACCTGATAAACAGTTCATGGGCAGCTCAGGGGATCTCTTGCTCCTTCTTTGCTAATTCAATGGTTTACTCCACAAGGTCTTTGCTTTTCAGACTATATATTTTTTAATTAGGATTTATGGTCTTTTCCCTCAACATCCAAATTCATGCAAAGGCATCTTTTTCAGACCACGTTTTCCTCTGCCATGCCTCCTTCTCCTTTTCTACCCTGTCACACACGCGACCTCATTTAGTGGCAGAGAACAGGCAAGTCAGAGACATAAGAGCAAGGCTTGGGACCAAACAGGGTGAAGAGCAGGGCTGCACATACACCGTTTTCCCCAGCTGATACCCTCTATCTCTACTTGCTGTGCAATCTTCAGAACAGCAGTGGCCAGGTAGGTATTTTACTGCACCATGAAGGTTCAGCTGGTAAAGAGTTGCCACAGAGAGAAGGGCTGGGGAACAGCCCTGACCTGTTCCACCCCATGCTTAAAACCACCGTGGTATTCAGCAGCTCTCTTTCTGAAGTGAGAAACCAGACAGCTACTTAAAAACCTTGGGTGTGTTTCACCGCTATGTATTTAATGTAATTAGTTCCCAGGTCAAGGCTTACCACTCCATGTTTTACCCCGGTGAACCCTGAACTGCCAACACCTTGCAGATCAGCTTTTCTGAATTTCCAGCACCTCCTGCCCAACCTGTTTGCTTCTCCCTCTTTCTTGTGCTCATCATCTCATTTATTTTTCATCCAGTGTCCTTCTGTCTGGAAAGACAGGTCTTATGTGAGAGGAGATGGAATGAATCCCCAGGGCACCTGCCCTCCTCCTTGGCACAGTGCAGTGAGAGCTGGCAGCATAAATCCATGTGACAGATCCCACCTACCCAGCTCAAGTGCTGAACAAATCAGAGAAGCAGGACTTGCTGAGTCCAGCCCTTACGTTCTGGCCATCAGGGCAAGAAGCTGGTCGTTGTTTTGCAGCCATTACCTTATCCGTAGTGGCATCAACCACCTCTCGGGATCATTTAACGTGCCTTTGTCCCCTGTATTTATCATCCAAAGTGTTGCTTGCATGTATGTTCTGCCTGTATCCTCTATTTTCCAAAGCACAGTTACTTTTTGGTCCTGGATTTGCTCAACTTGGCTATAGCTCTGCATAAATGCGATTCATGTATGTCTTGATGTGGGTCCATGAACTGTCAAAAATGTACCTTAGATGCTGATTCAACTTCAGTTGGAGTAGGATTAGAGCAAAATTTCAAACTTCCTGTGCAGGTGGCATCTCTTCCTTCACATAATGTATTCCCTTTAAAAAAAAAAAAAAAAGAAAGAAATCCAAGCTGTTTATATTCAGAATCTATAAAGCTATATTTTCAGTCTTAATCTCTTGCTGTTCCAGACAGATCTACAGGGATGTTCCTTCAAGCAGCTACCAGGGTATTCCGCTTCCATGCTGGTTTAAATTAGCCAAACAATAACCCCTTCAGCAATTAAAACACCCACAAAAAAAAATCAGAACAAAAAGCTTCCCATTTAAATCTGTGTTAAACCAATTCATCGGAGTGACATGATTAAAATTTTTGGGCCAAATCCTCCTTGTCCTCTTCATGTAAGCAGTGCTTTTGAGAGCAAAGGGATGAGTGAGAACAGCATTTAGTCCGTGCATTAATAATGTATATCCTTTGACTGACAGGGAATGGGCTGGCAGAACAAATGAAAGCACCCTGGGGTAAGAGGAAGAAAGCCTCAGCTTGCTGCTACAAACTGCACAGGCATAAAAGTACATTTTGTTCCACTATTAAATAAGGAGATTTGGGATATAATACTGTCTCCTTCTGCAGCCCTTCCATTTTCTGCTCCTGGCAAAGAGGATAAAACTGTCCACAGCTGTAATTGTTCTGTCCAGCACTCACATGCCCAGGGGAATTAATCGTGATCTGCAAAATCTACTCCTCTGAGCTGCAAAACCCAGCATACTTTTGTACCATAAACATCCTGACCTTTGAGTCCAAGTACGCCAGAGACTCTGACCTGCGTGTCCCAGCACCGCGCCCTGCCAGCTTCATGGCTGACATAGCTGGACATCCAGAGCCCCCTTATTTCACTTCGCTTTTTTCCTGGTCAGAAAGGCACTGCTTGTCTTTATTTTAACAAAGTTGTTTGAGAGTGGATCCACAGAGACAAGAGCCGCAATCCTCCGTAATCAGCCTCAAACCCCATGGGTGGTGCCTCTGATCAGCAGCCCTGTGGCGAGCACCCAGCCTTTGTGGCTTCTTCTCTACTTGATGTCTTGGGAGAGGGGTTAATGTCTATTTGAGCTGGATTTACTGCTTTCCTTCATTTGTGGGTTATTGGGTTTTTGAGGTTTTTTTGCAAGAGGAATTCTAGACAGGCATCATCTGGTGAATTCAATAATATGAGGGAAACAAAGCAAATTCCAGGAACCAATTACCTCAAATTTAGCATACGGTAATAACGCTGCACTTCTACCATTATTTCAGCCATTCTGTAGTGAGTGTTGTAGTTAAAATGAATTCATAATATTCCTGTCTAGCTTCTGCTAAGCAACTCTTCCCTATTTGTCACTGGGCTCTCTCTGTGGATGATTTTTTAAATCTTATTGTACCTGGTATTTTTCATTCCTCCAGAGCAAAGCCAGAAACTCCTGCATGAGTGCTGAAGGTAGTCAAGGAGGGTGAGTGTGCTGGTTTTGGCTGTGGTAGAGTTAATTTTTTTCATGGTAGCTAGTATGGGGCTGTGTTTTGACTTTGTGCTGAAAACAGTGCTGATAACACAGGGATGTTTTAGCTATTGCTAAGCTGAGCTTGCACAGAGCCAGGGCCTTTTCTGCTCCTCACCCCACCAGCGAGTGGGCTGGGGATGCACAAGCAGTCAGGAGGGGACACAGCTGGGACAGCTGACTCCAACTGACTGAAGAGCTATCTCATAACTTATGACATCTAAGACTGGGGGAGTAAGAAGGAAGGGGCGGATTTTTGGAGTTGTGGTGTTTGCCTTCACAGGTAACCGTTACACGTAATGGAGCCCTGCTTTCCTGGAGATTAATTCCTTGTTTTGCTTCACTTCTGTGCGCAGCTTCTTCTTTATCTGTTAAACTGTCTTGATCTCAGCCTATGTGTTTTTTTCACTTGAGGACCATGCAGGTGGAGATGGAGATGAAGATCCACCCATTGAGTTGCCCAGGGCTTCTTATCTCTCACCCCCACGCCTTAGAACTTCCTCGATTAAGAAGAAAAGGAGGGTAATTGTAGTAGGCTGCTCCATCCTGAGGGGAACAGAGGGTCCCATCTGTTGACTAGACCCAACCCACAGGGTAGTCTGCTGCCTCCATGGGGCTCGGGCCAGGGATGTGAAGAGGAAGCTGCCTGGTCTGGTGCAGCCCTCTGAGTACTATGCTGGGTTAGTTGTCCAGGTTGGTAGTGATGAAGTTGTAGAGAGACATCCAAAGGCGATAAAAAAGGACTTGAAGGCATTGGAGCAACTAGTATGTGGATCAGGTGCGCAAGTGATGTTTTCATCAATCCCTCTAGTGGAAGGGAAGCACACTGGAAGCGGGTGGAAAATACACCTGATCAACGTGTGGCTCAGAGACGAGTGGCACCATTGGAAATTGGGATTCTTTGATCATGGAGAAGTTTCCATGGCACTGGGTGTGCTAGCGACAGATGGAACACATCTGTCCCAGACGGGGAAAAGGTTCCTAGCACAGCAGTTGATGGGGCTCGTTGAGAGGGCTTTAAAATAGGCTCGAAGGGGAAAGAGGGTAAAACCAGGCTTACTAGAAATGAGCCTAAGGATAGCCTTTGGTCTGCCATCCCACTTGAGGTGGATAATGGTGTCATATGTGACAAACCCAGGACTGCTAGGGATAGGACTTGGGGTGATGTACTGATGTTGGAGGTGATGTCTGTACCATGGCTCGAGTGCGTATATGCCAATGCCTGGAGCATGGGAAATAAACAGGAGGAATTAGAAGCTATTGTACACCAGGGAAACCATGAATTAATTGCCATCACAGAAATGTGGTGGGGTGATTCACATAGTTGGAGTGCCACAATGAATGGCTACAGGCTCTTTAGAAGAGATAGGGAAGGAAAGGTGGTGGGGTAGCATTATATGTTTAGGAGTGCTTTGACTGCCTAGAATTCAATGTTAGGCACACCAAGGTGCTGTGTTTATGGATGAGGATAAAGGAGAAGGCCAATAAGACTGATATCCTAGTGGGAGTCTGCTACAGACCTCCTGGCCAGGATAAAGACACTGATGAGGCATTCTTTCAACAACTTAGAGATGTCTCGCATTCACTAGTGGGGGACTCTGCTGGAAGTACAACACAGCAGAGAGAGGGCAGTCCAGGAGGTTTCTGGAATGTATGGATGACAACTTCCTGTTGCGGCTGGTCAGTGAGCCTACCAGGGGTAGTGCCCTGCTAGACCTACTCCTTACAAACAGGGAAGGGCTGGTGGAAGATGTGGTGGTCGGAGGTCGCCTTGGCCACAACAAACATGATATGATAGAATTTTCAGTATGCAGTGAAGTTAGGAGGATCGTCAGCAAAACCTCTAACTTGGACTTCCAGAGGGCTGACTTTGGACTTTTCAGGAAGCTGATTCAAAGAATCTCTTGGGAATCAGCCCTTAAAAACAAAGGGGCCTAGGAAGGCTGGGCTTACTTTAAGCATGAAATTATGAAGGCGCAGGAGCTAGCCGTCCCTATGTGCCGTAAAACGAACTGTTGGTGAAGAAGAACGTCCATCAGGAAGAAGACAGATGTGGTTGAGCAGGGAGCTTTTGCAAGAACTCAGGGGAAAAAAAAAGTGTATCAACTGTGGAAAAAGGGGCAGGTGTATCAGGAAGCATTTAATGATATTGTAGGTCATGTAAAAAAGAGAATTAGAGAAGCAAAAGCTCAGTTAGAACTTTATTTGGCTGTCTCTGTGAAGGACAACAAAAAGTGCTTTTATAAATACATTAATAACAAAAGAAGAGTCAGGGAAAATCTCCGTTCCTTATTGGATGAGGAGGGAAACATAGTAACAGAAGAAATGGAAAAGGCTGAGGTACTTGATACCTTCTTTGCCTCAGTCTTTAACAAGAA
>NW_009722219.1:14024-48701 GCF_000703405.1 Apaloderma vittatum | reverse complement strand
GCACACTGATGGCTCATGTTGAGCTTCTCATTTACCAGCACCCCCAAGTCCTTTTCCTCAGGGCTGCTCTCAAGCCAATCACTGCCCAGCCTATATCTGGCCTGGCTGGTTCCAAGGCTCTCCAGTGTTTTCTCATAAAAAGCTTCTGAGAAGGCCAATTGGCTTTTTAAAGACCTTTTGTGGTTTAATTATTAGCCAAAATGTCAGCCTAGTAAGATTTTCCCTTTTTTTTTTTTTCTTCCTGTAAAGGTGTCTCTCAAACCCTGCCTGTTGCCACTTTCGTAAGTGATTCAGTGGAAGCAGGAGTGGTGAAGTTTTCTGGTGGTGCTGGCATAGTGTGAATATTGCCCTTTTCCTCTCATGTTGGGCTTACCTGTGCTTTTTGTTTCGTATTAGTAAAAAGTAATGCATCTGGAAGCAAAAGCAATACTATAATCATTGATGGACTTCAAACTGTTCCTGCCCAAGCAGGACTTTTAACAACAAAGTGTTTAGGAGATAGGAAAAAAATCAGTAGGGTGGTACAAATGCACAGGAAGGAGACAGGGATCAACACAAAAAACCCCCTTTCAAAATACTGTATAATACACTCTGCACCCAGATCTTTAGTACTGTGTGGTTTGGGCTCCCTCTACTATAAAAAGATACAATGGAATTAGAAAAGAGAGAAAACCAAGAGCCTGGGGTGCTTAAGGAGAAGACTGTCATTTGGTCAGGGGAATAGAGAGCTTTTTGGGGAAGGGAGAGGGAATATTAAAGGTCTGTTAAAGTGATATGAAAGTAAATAGGGGATGACAGAAAGTTTACAGGGATTCAGAAAACTGACAGAAATGTTTGCACAAGGAAAATCTATTAAGGACTGTTAATAACATGAAGTGGGAGCCCACTCTGTATTTGCCAGATTCATAGACCTTGGTGTAGCAGAAGGAATATTGGACCAGACTGTTTATCTCATCTAGTGTGACCATTCCCATGTTTTTTGCTTTACAATACTAAAACTCCACATTGTATTAGTTTTTTTGTTACTGAGACCAGCTTAGATTTGGTCATTGTTCCCTGCTCACATTGGGCGTCTTGGAAGAGAGACATCATTGGTGGAAAGTAGGTGACAGTTTTTCATTGATATTTTCTTAAGCATTAAGAAACAAAAAGTTAAAAAGGTGAAGTTTTGATACTTTAAATTCCTTCTCTGTACAGTCATGAGTTGGTAAGCTACTCTGAGGGAGGCAAAGTTTAAATAGCCTGCTTGCTGTGAGCTCCGGGTGGTACAGACTTTTGGACAGAAGAAAGTAGCTGCAGGCGCAAAATTATTTTGTTTTTTCTTGAGTGTCTGATACTTTTTTGTTCCACTTTGGCTTAGCAAAAAAGTAGAATCTTGAAAGACTTCCTGTAAGATGTTTTAATCTTTTAGAAGCAAAATTACATTGCTGATTTTGTTTTTAAAATTGGAAGCTTAAGTCTTTCCTGTCTTGTTTCAGCTCTGGATGAAGGAGATATTGCCTTGCTGAAAACATATGTAAGTAGCATACATATACACGTTAAAAAAACCACAACAAGTCCTGTTGAGAACTGAACACAGGAGTGGAGGGACATGTACTTACAGAGTAGTTAGTAAATCTGCCTCTCCTAATACTTTTCTGTCAAAATCTTTTTTTCCCTTTCCATCTTCCAGTGAGAAACCCCAAACCATGACTTTAAAAATAATGCAGTAGGTTTGTTAGCTTGAAAGCAATGAAGTGTTATTTTTTCTAGTTTTGTAGCTTGTAGCTGATTGTTTTAGGGGTCTGACAGCAAGGGCTTTGCTTGTGCCCGCTGCAGCTGCTTCTCTTTGGCCAAGCTGATATGAAGGAGGCCTTGTAAAGCAAATCCGGATCCATTAGGCAGGGCAAGATAGTAAGCACGTTATCACAAGCAAGGACCTGGCTTCTGATTTGCCTCACGATCTTCCTGCTGTCTTCTGTGGGTGACAGAAAGGTTAGGTAAGGTAGTTAAAGCACTTGCACAGATGATTTTCAGATGGTGGATGCAGAATTCTGTCTGTACGTAGTTTTTACTAAGTCTTTTTTAAACTTAAGGGAAAAAAACGTTTAAAAAAATAAGTTAAAAAAATAAGTTTGCAAGAGTGAGAAATTTCCACTTGTGCCCTCCTATTTTTGCAAACAAAAATATTGTTCCTGGAACTTCATACTGTCTTTTTTGGCTGTGATCAATAGTTGGCTGTTCTAGCGAGACAGTCTATTGAACGTCTTGACGCTGAGCAGCTATTGGCATTGTCTCCTAAACGTAATCTGAGTTACGAAATCTACGTGATGTTTCTTTTCCAGGGCCAGAGCACTTACTCGAGGCAGATCAAGCAAGTAGAAGATGATATTCAACAACTACTTAAGAAAATCAATGAGCTCACTGGTATCTTTCTTTCTTAAGATAACTTTCAATGGAAGAGCCAAATACACTAAAACAAGTGTTTTATTTGGAAACGTGAGATATTTGCTTTGTAGGTGATGGTCTTGTTTGATTAGGCAGGGCTAATCTGTACATACCATTATGTAATTTTGTAGTTTAACACATTTTTATTCAAAAATGCGTTTTTTATGTATTACGTTGTCATGAAACAAATGCCCCTTTCTGCCACTAGGTAATTTGCTGTGATTTGTATCAAGCTGCATTTAACTAGTGAGTGAACTTCTGTTGACTGCAAAAAAATCCGCATATTATCATTTAAATAGTGGTACCAGTCCTTGTATAATGAAGAAATGTGTATTGGAGCAGCTGGCATTTAAAATTGGCTGATCAGTTTTGACAGTTAAAATAAAAATCAATTTGTTCCGTAATTTTTCTTCTTTTGTTTCACTGATGTGTTTTTGTTGCTCTGTTACTAATCCTCTAGTGGTCCTCAATACTACCAGGAAGACTGTGGTTTCTCTTTTTCAATAAAATCCTTGATTCTTTCAAAGACATCATGGAGAATGAGACTCCTTCTATCCATGTTTTGGAAGATTTACAGGCTTTCCCATCTGTGAATCCCTTAGCTTGTGCTATCTTGCACTAGAGTTTTCCCTCAGTGAAAGCACTTGCAGAGTTTCACTCCCTTTTTGAAACTCTTAGAAATATGCTCATATGGGATATCTCTATCGAGCTGGTTGTAATTGTGCCCACACTGCAAAATTCTGCGAGAGGATGGCTGGGCTTGTAGTTGCATGTTTAGCTGGCACAGCCATGTCAGCCTCATTTCTTTAGGAAACTTGTTTTCAGGAAGTCCGTCGAAGATGCGTGTGTATGTGGGTTGCAGATCTCTCAAAAGCTTCCTGTAGGCTTGTGTCTAAGGTTCTGGCTGTGGGAAGGGCTGCCAACCTACCAGTTATCTGCTTCCTCCTCAACTTGTGTGTGCTTGTGCGCAGGAATCAAGGAATCCGACACTGGCCTGGCCCCTCCTGCCCTTTGGGATCTGGCTGCAGATAAGCAAACTCTCCAAAGCGAGCAACCCTTACAGGTTGCAAGGTGGGCGCGCTCTTCTTCTGTGCAGTGGAGCTGCATGCTGTTACATGTGTGATTTGTAGCTTAAGTGTAGGCTTATAAAAAAAAAAATGCTCACATGAGGTGCATATTGAAAGTGCTTTTTACCAGTGTGACAAAAAGGAACCATGTTAGGCTTGATGATGCTGTGCTGCGTAGTTCATCCCTGCATTTATTCCTGTAATTCTTGCGTGATGCTATAGTAATAGAATCACAAGTGCAGTAGCTGTTTCGTTGTGTTAGGAAAATAAAACGCTCTCATCACAAATAGCAAGCTGGTGAGTTTGCCTGCCTGCTGCTGCTAAGTGTGTGTTCTGTCTTAGGTGCACAAAGATTATCAATGCAGACTCAGAGGATCCCAAGTACATTATCAATGTCAAGCAGTTTGCCAAATTCGTGGTGGATCTCAGCGACCAGGTGGCGCCAACTGACATAGAAGAAGGCATGAGAGTTGGGTAAGCAAACTCTTTGTGCTCTTCGGCGTTTTTCAGGAGCCTGAAGCTACCTCATCTAATCCATTGGTTTGACAGGTCAACAACTACCACTTTTGCAGTGGTTCGAATGATAAGAATGTCTGTTGGAAGGCAGTAACTCGCATGTTGTGCAGGAATCTTTTGATTTTGGTGTCATTCTGATGAGAAATGCATGTCATGGATTGAAACCTCTCAGTTTTGGTCTTGATAGTCCCAGCTTTCAGGGAGCCTGCGTAGCCTGCTGCCTCTTTGGCAGTCTGCATGGTTACTCACAGGGAGGCTACAGGAAATATTCACTGAGGAGGTGAAGCCTCTTGATTTCAGAATCAATATTTTGCTAGTTTGGTCTGTGGGATATTTTGTAGTTTAGTTTTCAAAATACTTTGGAATTCATATTTTTGGAAACCTTAAATTTCCCTGCAGAAGGAATTGCAGTTTCTAGCCTGTCTGATTATTAGCTTTAAGGGCTGGGATGTCTTGATGCCAGAGAAAAGAACAGTTCCAAGAATTCCTATTCTAGTTTGCAGGTTGTTTCTACATGACAGATTAATTAACCAGTGTTAAAATAATAGTCTTTATGCTTTCTCACCAGAGTGGACAGAAACAAGTATCAAATCCACATCCCTTTGCCTCCGAAGATTGATCCCACAGTCACCATGATGCAAGTGAGAACCGCCATTGCTTATTATGACATTGCTTTGTCTTGTAATTGTGATTACTTGGCTGGATTTTGTTCTGGGCCCTTGAAAGCCCGGAGAGATATGTGGCATCAGGCTGTTAACTGCTCACTCACCTTTTTGTTGTGCAGGTAGAAGAAAAACCAGATGTGACTTACAGTGATGTTGGTGGTTGTAAAGAGCAGATTGAAAAGCTGAGAGAGGTGGTTGAAACTCCTTTGCTTCATGTAAGTAATCTCCAGATCGAAACTTATTGTTTTGAAAGTATTCTGGTCATCTGTTGGCACTTGAGAAGGCAAGAAAAGATAATGTAGCTGGATGTGAATGCCTTAAGTGAAAGGAGATCTAGTTTTAACAAATGAGATCTGAGGTAGCCTGACTTGTTTAGAATCATAGAATTGTGTAGGTTGGAAAAGACCTGTAAGATCACCAAGTCCAACCATTAGCCTCACAGTGCCAGGCCCACGCTAAACCGTGCCCCCAAGTGCTATATCTTCACATCTTTTAAATACCTCTGGAGTGATGAAATACCTCCAACCGCTTCCCCAGGCAGCCTGTTCCAATGCTTAACCCTTTTGGTGAAGAAATTTTTCCTAATATCCAGTCTAAATATTGCTCCTCATTGATGATTTTCTTAATTTGCATATACTCTTTGATGCACGTGATCTTTAATTTACACATAACCTTCTGTTTCCCACCACCACAGCCTGAAAGATTTGTTAACCTTGGCATTGAGCCTCCCAAAGGAGTGCTGCTGTTTGGGCCACCTGGTACAGGCAAAACGCTTTGTGCCCGTGCTGTTGCGAACAGGACCGACGCCTGCTTCATCCGAGTCATCGGATCTGAACTGGTGCAGAAGTACGTGGGAGAGGTGAGGCTGAACACTCGATGGAGCGTGGAGTGATCTGCAGATTTCCACTTTTGGGGACCAGACGCCGTCACGAGTGTGATGGATGAACGTACTTGTGTGTTGGAGGTACAAGTGGGAGAGAGGAGCCGTTACACAAATCCCTGCAGGTCAGGCAGTCAGTTGTAAGACCTGAGGTGTGCTCTGATTGGTGAGATGGATTTTGCAGTGCGGCCTTTAACTGGCAGTTCAGAAGGACTCTAGGATTAGGATTCTGTTCCCAACTCTGTCACTTAGTTTTCACTTAGCCCTGAGGTAAATGACTTCATCTGTACTTCTGAATTTGAGAGTAGTAAGTTCTCTCTTCTTTATAAATTGCTTTAAGATTTATGGATGTTGTTCTGTCTATGTGTGCAAGTAAACGAGTTTTATCACTGGAAACTTTGAGGTGTTTGGAAGCAGGAAAAGTTTAATTCTTACAGTTTTCCTTTAATGTGCTTTGAATCTTTAACAAAATCCTAATTTTTGCTTTCAGGGAGCTCGAATGGTTCGTGAACTCTTTGAAATGGCCAGAACTAAAAAAGCTTGTCTTATATTCTTTGATGAAATTGATGCCATTGGAGGTATGTCTGACATATTTCTAGCTCTAATCTTATATGAGAACTAGTTTTTCTTTTCACGTTGTACTTCTTTAACTGGATTGCTGCATTTCAAGAAATGGACTTGTAAAAACCTATTTAGCAAAACTACCAGTATGCTCCATTTGTGGGAAGCTGTCGAGAAGTGGTTTATATAGCTGGAACGTACTTAACCCAGATGAGAAGACATTTTTGCACATTTGAAATACCTACATTATTTTAACTTCAGGGAAGAATATCTCTGTATTGTCTTTGCTACAAGTACTATTAACTTAATCTCCCTTCACCTTCTGGACTCCATAGTAAATCTTTCTTACCGCCTGAAAATGTTTGTTTTTTTTTTCTCTGAAAGGAAGTACTTGGGTCCGTTGAAAGCAGAACAATTTTACACAGACGTGAAGGGGAAGGATTTTGGCTGAGGGGAGGCAAAATAAGCAAACAAGCTCCCTGTATAAACTTCAGCAGCTTGGCCGTTCAGTTGGTGTGGCAGCAGGCCCTTTCACACTAAGGGTGAGGGCAGAGCGCCCGCCCTGACTGACGGAGAGCACCGCTCACTCTTCCTTTGAAATGTGTCATTTTCAAGTAAACCCCTCAGACCTTATTTAAGCCAGCCACAACTGTTTGTACGTCATTTAAATTCTTATTCCCTCAGTGTCTTCTGTGTAGCAGCTGTGACGCCTCCTCCACACGCCAAAGGTCCCTCTCTCGTTTTGTGAAACGCGTGTGTGTCTCCTCTTTCCAGGGGCTCGTTTTGATGATGGGGCTGGGGGTGACAATGAAGTGCAACGTACGATGCTGGAGCTGATCAACCAGTTGGATGGTTTTGACCCACGAGGCAACATCAAAGTGCTGATGGCTACAAACAGACCCGATACTCTGGATCCAGCCCTGATGAGGCCCGGCAGGTTGGATAGGAAGATAGAGTTCAGCTTGCCTGATCTTGAGGTGAGAATCCTTTCTTTCACAGCTCTGACACCAGAGCGTTTCTTCAGTTCAGGCATTATTGTCTGGAAGCAGCTTATGCGAATTAACAAGAGCAGCGCTCTTAACAATTTGGAAATTTGGGGAATTAGAGATGTGCCTGAAAGGTTTTCCATGCCACGCAGATTCCATCCCTGGCCGAGAAGCCGTGGTAAATAGCAGCATCCACTATATGTTCCTGACTCAACAGATAAAGAAACCTTTGACCCAGATCTGTGATTTAGTTCTTAAGTTGGCCTGTGTTTTGTTGGCTCTTTAAGAGAGATTTCTTGAGGTGCTTCTACCATTAAAGCTCTTCTATAAGTGGTTTCTTAATTTAGTGTCACGGACACTTGACCATGGTAGTCCAGACGTAGAAAACTATAGTTAAGCAGAAAATAAAAGGTAAATTTTCCATCTGCCCTTGCTCTAGGCATGGACAGGTGCATGCTACAGTCGTCACCTCTTTCATAGCATGAACACTTCTATCCTCCACTCTTTTCAGGGGCGAACCCACATATTCAAGATACATGCTCGTTCGATGAGTGTTGAAAGAGATATAAGATTTGAGCTGTTGGCTCGTCTGTGTCCTAACAGCACAGGTAAGCTGAATTTTTACTTCTTTTTTAACTATTTTTGAGTATGCTTCATCTCCACTGGTGGTGAGGGCTCAATTTGTTTATCCCTTTCTTTCAAAGGTGCCGAGATTCGCAGTGTCTGCACGGAGGCAGGCATGTTTGCTATCCGAGCACGTCGAAAAATCGCAACTGAGAAAGACTTCTTAGAAGCAGTGAACAAAGTCATCAAATCCTATGCGAAATTCAGTGCTACCCCCCGCTACATGACCTACAACTAATACCTTGGAACATATTTCCCATTCTTGTTAAACTTTCTGGGGGACAAACATCCGAGTGTAGTAATTCACGTGTTGTTCTTGGAAGCTAGAAATAAATGGAGTATTCCAAACAGTAGGTGTGAGTTCATCATTAATGTGTTCTACACTGGTGGAGTGTGGCTGCTGGAGAAACAAAAAATCTCAGTGAGATTCTAATAACAGTGCCTAAAACTGAGATATTTTTAGGTCAGATACCTGGACAGTATTAGAAATCCAAAGTTTAGATCTCTAGTCACCATTTACTCCCTAAAACTTAGCATCTATGCTGTAGAGGTGCTCAAAGTGATCTGTAAGTGGCTGCTGCGTTGCTGGGTGTGCTCAGAAATGCCTGGGTGGTGCTCGGCACCCGCATGACCGCGTGTCCCAAGGAAGCTCCCAGGAAGGGCCTCGTGACAAGAGCTGAGGAGAAGGCCCACACGGCTCAGCTCAGGCGCTTGGTCTGAGTTGTTGCCCAGATCAGCAAAGATGTGAAGGGATGTTTTTTGTTTCCCATTGTGAGTGCTCTGATACCATCATAACTTGTTTTTTTTTCTTCAGTGGTTTTCTTTATCTGCTTTGCTGAGAGTCTTTATTTCTTACAAAGTAGTGTGTTAAGGAAGAAATAAGTGTAATTTCTTGGTGCTAAGGGAAGGAAGATGCCTTTTTTGTGTTCCTACTCTATAAAGTTTGACATCAGTTGATTAGTGAGCCCTTTGATATATGATACTACTTGTCTAAGATGCTGCTACAGCCAGAGGATGACCCCGATGAGGTCCTCCTGCTGCTCCAGTGGCTGGGCAATAGTTGGCAGGAGGCAACTTTACGAAGCTGATCCTCATTCATTTAGTGTGTTACTCTAGAGCAGGGTGGTTTCCTCACTGAAAAGCAACAGCCTTTAATTTTCTTTTTTTTTCAAGTGTTGTGTTAAAGTTGGGGGTGGGGAGGAGGGGAAAGAGCTTGAAGAAACACGGGTAAGTAACAAATTGCTTTGGGGAACTGCTTGCTCTTGGAAGTGAGAGGTTGGTTTGGTCTCATTTTGATACAACTGACATCACACTGACATCAATTTGTCAATCTTGGATTGTGAAGCTACTTTGCTGTGGGTTGGGTTTTTTTTTTTGAAAGTGTGTACCATAGGGAAAGGGGGGGTGTTTTTTTTAGGATTTTGGCATGTCAGTATTTTGGTAAGTAAGCTCAGGACATCCTGTGGTTTTGCCCCTACCTACTTGAAAAACTGATCTCGATGGCTGTGTTACTTTGGCAAAAACATTTTGGGGAAGGATGCAAGTTTATTGGTGGGACACATTTTTTTTTCTTCATTTGCGAGAGAATATCTACTTACCAAGAGCAGCACTTGAAATTAAACATAATACATACAAAGAGTTTGGTTCTTACCAGGTATCCTCAATTACCATCAGCGCTCTTGTAAAAGAGGGAGGTGAGGAATATTCTGATTGTCAAGAGGTATCAGGCCAGGCTGAGGCTCCCCAGTGACAGGTGCTGTGGTGGGGCTTTGGCAGTGCAGGGGCAGAGGCTCTACCCTGTCAACGCTGGAGAGGGGAAACGGACGAGCCCTGCTAATGCGTTTAAAGGGTGTGGGCTGGTTTGGACTGACAGGCTTCGGGCAGGATTTCAGGATTTAGCCAGCATTCTGATCCTCGGTACAGGAAGAAGTCACTTTAGTTTTCAGCAGGCACCTTAGTCTGGTGGGGGCGGAGGGGAAGCAGGGCTTCACCTGGTGGCAGCAAAGCCCAGGGAGAGCCTGGTCAAAAGCTGCCGGGTTTTATTTTACTACCTGAGTTACTGGCATGTCACTGGCAGCACCGGTGACACTCAGGAGTGGCTGGCAGAGCACCATGGCCACACAGGCTGGGGACTTCCTTGTGTAAAGGTTTTCAGTCCAGCGTTTCAGCAGCTCCCTGTAAAATACACCTGGTGCTGCCAGCATGGAAACATCGCATCATGAGGCAGGGAGAAGACTTCATGTGGGTGGGGGAGCTGGAGCGTGAGGAACAGAAACTCCAGGAGCAGGGAGATACTGTGTGGAGGTAGAAACCCTTCCCAGCCCACCCCTTAGCAACTGACACTTGCCCCCAGGGACCTTGGCTTGTCCCACATCCAGAGTCTGACCAAGACAAAGAAGCTTTTGACAAGTCATCATCACCACTTTATTTGAAGAAGTTGACAAGATCTTGATGTGAACTGAAGAGACTACACAGTTAAAAACTGAAGCTGCAACAGGCTGAAAGTAGAAAAATATACTGTCTATAGATACAAAGGCTTGTTAAACTAGTTAATGTTATAAAATGTACCAAAAGTTGTTTAAACAAATGCGCACAGTGTCTTGACATGCATTCAGTTCATCCTTTGAACGCCAGCTAAGCAGCAATTTCTGATGCAGAAAGCTTCCTATTCCTATTGGCAGGGGAGCCTGAGGAAATGAAACCTCTTCCCTGACTGCCCACAGTTCTTGGGAAACTTGGTTTACCTGAAGCAAGCCCTAATCGCAACAGAGCTTGAAGCAAAATGAAAGTATCAAGTTCTGCGTTCCGAAGAGAGGAAGTAATTTGGATTCCTCTGCACAGGACCTGTGAGATTTGAGGGTGGTAAATGGAATGGCACTGCTGCTCCCCTTCTTCTATGCCATCGAAATAATCTATGGAGAAAGACATTTAGGTTTCTCCCTCTGCTCACATTCATAGAGACTGTTGTTGGGGAAATACAGGCATTGAAGATTATTCTTCATTTCCAGGTTTTTTGTCTCACACCCAAAGTTACCACCGTGGCCAGGTTGTGAAGACAACAGAAAAAACGACCCATGCACTACTGTTTCTTTTAAAACTCCCAAACATGTCACATTTCTCAGCTCTATCAAAATCAATTTCTCAAAGCACTTAAAAGCTGAGGCAGAAGCAGCACTGCTGGTAGGAAGGTATCTCAGGTGCCAGAAAAGTACTGTGTTTTGTGTTCTTTTTTGAGCCACTGAGATTTTAGACCTTGTCTATGTTTTAATTCCAGGTTAAGAGACTGCATCAGTTCTCAATTTAATTTTGTTAGGCTTCACTCTTGCCTTAAACCAGCTGCATCTTCAAACTTTTAAGCTAAACTAATTTTAGCTTAAAATCAACTGTATGCTTTTTTAGAAAGCATAACTAGGTTTTGGAAGTGAAAGGACCACACGGATAATGTAATAACTAAACACCGAGTTCTAATTTGGAGTTCACTTGAGTGAAAATGTTCAGGTAATGAAGAGTTATGTATAGCTGAGACAGGTTAGATATTTAAAAAAATGTAACTGTACCATCC
Source organism: Apaloderma vittatum (assembly GCF_000703405.1). Lineage (NCBI taxonomy): Eukaryota > Metazoa > Chordata > Aves > Trogoniformes > Trogonidae > Apaloderma > Apaloderma vittatum. The sequence continues at coordinate 37,413 of NW_009722219.1, read as the reverse complement.
ACGTTTAAAAAGAGGAGCAGCTAAATGCCACCAGTGTGAATTCATTAATCCAGCTGGCGGATTATTATAATTTCTACAAATCCATTGTATGTAGATGTTGACACCAGGCTTTAAAAGCCATCTAAGAAAGTTCTTTAAAGACACTGGTACAGTGCATTGCAATTGCAGAACAGTTATTTCCTGCAAGATCCCACCTCATAGTGAGTTAAAGTGCCCATTTTCTCAACGGGAATAGGAATGTATGATCCTATGAACGTCACCTTGTCTGTGAGATTCTGACTGTAGCAGAGAATACACGCAATTTTCTTGTCTTGCATAATTTTGTGCTTGCATGTTGTTGGTAGGTTATGCCCTGATTAAAGGAAAAAATTCATGAGCATGAAGGCTTCCAATTCCTTATCCACTCTTCCTACGGAAAATAAGCACCCCCCTATACCCGTATACGAACAGCCTTAGGCTCTCCTCAAACTGTGCAAATTAAATATTCAGAAAGAGTCTCCCTTAGCATAAATCTGGCTTCCATATTGCTCGGTGCCACTCTTCAGAGGTCAAAATCGCTCTGTGAAGCAGACTTGTCTCACTTGGCAAGCGAGGACGGCATCATGAATACTGTGAAACAGCAACTCTCTTGTTACAGTGGTATCAAAAAAATTCAGTCTTGTCAGCTCATGCATAACAGGGCCTGCAAAATAAAAAGCAGACATGGCATCAGTGCATGACCTAAAGCACAAAGATGGAAGACAGCGGTATCTCAGGATGAAGACAACGTGTTCTCTTACTTGTTATTACTGAAAATTAAAACAGCCAGGTGGAGCATATGCTACTTCTGCTCCAAACTGGCAATTCTCTTATCCAGACAAACAGGCCTATTCTTGGCAGAACATGCTACAATTCCAAACATCACGAAAATGGAACATTGCAGACTTTTCTCCTTACTACATTATTGCAACAACTTCAAGACACAAAGTTCAGCATGGCATTTACAATCTGCCAGCTGGAATAAAAGGGAGCAGGATCTAGTCCTCACAGACCTCATTACATCAGCGCTCTATTTTCACTAAAGCTCTAATGCACACGGGCGTGCTTTGCCTCAAATCCAATTTTATGTGAAGTACGTGCTGATACTACTGAGGCACCTGGCAGCAGAAAATTTGGGCCAGGGGGAAACACGTAAAACATGGTCTCTCCCACAAAGCTCGCCCTGCAAAAAAAAATAAATAAATCTCAACTCACCACTACAGCTGGCAATAGAGACATCGACACCAACTTCTTTGTATTCCTTTATAATCTACAACAGAGTAAAAGCGAAGTTAAACACAGGTACATCATCGTACACGTCGCAGTTCTGAAAGACGTAAGCCAATTAATGTGAAAGCTGCACAGTCCGCATTCCCCAGCACCCAACTAAAACTTACAGAGCTACAGAATGAAAAACTGGGATTAGGTGAGGTACAGGATTGGTTTTGAGTGGGCATTTATGTCTCATGCTGACGAGTTCCCTATTAGGTATCTCACAAGTTTTCTATGGGTTTTTCTGGAGACAAAAGCCCTACTTACCGATTTCAATGTTTTTGCTCCAACTGAATCCACAAAGTTCACTGGGGTGAAATCCAGAATTAAAGAGTGGATGTTTGTTTCGGGCTCCACAAAATGTTCATGCTCATCAGCAGACATGTCTGGTACACTAGTGTCTGCAGATGCAAATTTTCCATTTACAGGTAACTCATCATTTGCTATCTCATGTTTTACGCTTGCTTCCACGTCGTTAGACTGGGAGAGAATATAAATAAAGTTTAAATGACAGCCAATGCTTTTTCACTCTAGATGCCCTTCCTCCCCATACTCATCTATCCTTTCAGCCTTTAGAAGGGGGGCAGCTCCTAGCCACTACACAAACTGGCTTTACGTGCACACGTACTTCCACATCTTACAGAATCACAGAACGGGAGGGGTTGGAATGGAGGTCTGAAGATCACCTAGTCCAACCCCTGCCAGAGCATGATCACCCGGAGTAGATCACATAGGAATGTGTCCAGGTGGGTTTTCAAAGTCTCCAGAGATGGACTCCACAACCTCTCTGGGCAGCCTGTGGCAGTGCTCTGTTACTCTCGCAATAAAGAAGTATTTTTTTTATGTTTAAGTTGAACCTCGTGTTTTCTAGTTTGTGATCATTCCCCCTTGTCCTGTCACTGGACACGACGGAGGAGAGTCTGGCCCCATCCTCCTGATACCTCCTCAGCTTCATCTTCTCCAGGCTAAAGAGACCCCACTCTCTCAGCCTTTCCTTGTACAGGAAATGCTCCGCTCCCCTCATCATCTTAGTGGCCCTGCACTGGGCTCTCTCCAGTACTTCCTTTTCCTTCTTGAAATGGGGAGCCCAGAATATCAAGGTTTATTCTCCCTTACTTATACCAAGGTTTATTCTTATGCCCAGAATGTCTAGTCACGTGTGAGCAGCTTAAAGCCATTATCTTCAGAGTGAATTACCTATTTCCTTCCTATATATTCAAAAGCAACAGCAATTGGGCTCTTAAGTTAGGCATTTGGTTGATTTACCACGGTGAAAAGCACACACCAGCTCCCACCATGAGGATGAATTTAAAAACATGCACAAAAGCACAAGCATGTTTCAAACAACCCTTCCCAATGCATCTGCCTCACTTAACCACGCCAGGATCAGCCGTATGGATGGCACCTTTTTATTACAGGGGCTGCTGATTTGAATCGATTTTACTATATCCTGTTTATACATGATTATTCCAAGTGTACCGGGTGGGGCAGAGGTAGGGTTGCTCCAATTTCTGCTGACAGCACTGCTGAGACAGTGTGATGGTGTGGAAAGGCTCTGCTCTGCTATGTGTTACCTGAATGTAATCAAGGTTCAACACAATTAACCAACCCAGCCGTGAGCCTCTTCATCCTTATGCTGTTCCCTCATTAGCCTGTCCACACTGCGCAGTGCTTGCTCCCTAAGCGTTCCTACTCAAGGAGCACTCTGCACCTTGTATAAACAAGAATGATAATAACAGAAGCAGCATGTTAGCTGATAAAGCAGAGGTAAATATTTACCGAAGAATTCACTAGCTTCAGTACGGCTTTCTTTCTGAGTGCATTTGCTGCCTTTATCTCCCTGGCATGCCTCTTCTGGGCTTTTCGCCTTGCTGCTAATATGGCACAAGGGTCCACTCCAGTCTGTCACGAAAAGAAAGCGCCATCAGAGGAGATTCAGCTTGTTTGGATGACTTTGCAGTATCAATTAGCACTGAACATAAAACACAAGCCTGCATTGTTCAGCTTCCCTCGGTGGGGGTGAGAACAGTATAAAGAAAGAAGGAATAATCTTGGCAAGCGCAATGTTAATGAGATAAGGAAGAGACACATCCCGTTCTTTTCTTGAAATCAGAATGCCATGTTTCAACCGAGTGCTGATTCGAGTGCAAAGAGTAAAAGGGAGAGAAGTGCATTTGGACATGAATCACTGACACCTCTTGTGTTGTGAAGGTAAGTACCACCCACCTGTTTTGGACAAGACACGTCATGGGAGCTACAGAAAAATTTTTCAGACGTTAGTAAGGGTGCAGTCGCTACCGGGTCAGGCAGGTCTGCTCTTACAGCTAGCTCTGTTATTGCCATTCCCACGCAGGCAAACACTGGTTAAGCAGATGAGGCATACTCTGTATGCAGGAAATTTGTTGTTCATGAGTAGCATTAAATGCTCCCAGTATTCACAGAATCATGGAATGGTTTGGGTTGGAAGGGATCTTAAAGATCATCTAGTTCCAACCCCCTGCCACGGGCAGGGACACCTTCCGCCAGACCAGGTTGCTCAAAGCCCCGTCCAACCTGGCCTTTAAGGGGACATCCACATCTCTGAGCAACCTGTTCCATTATCTCACTGCCTTCACAGTAAAGAACTTCTTCCTAATATCTAATCTAAATCCACCCTCTTTCAGTTTGAAACTGTTACCCCTTATCCTATCACTACATTCCCTGATATAAGAGTCCCTCCCCAGCTTTCCTGTTGCCCCCTTTCAGTACTGGAAGGCCATTGTAAGGTCTCCCTGGAACCTTCTCTTCTCCAGGCCCGAACTCTCTGTGTCTCTCCTCATACGGGATGTGCTCCATGGTCTTAGACTCCAGTAAAGTTTGTTACCCAAGAAGGAAGCTTTTACTCTCAGAAGTTTTGTTTTCAGTTCAGCAACTACTTACTTCCTTCTGGAAAAAAAATAGCATGTTTGACCACTTTGTGCTCTGCAATCACCAGACTTGCCGTTCACAAGCAGGTAGTATTAAGCTACACGTTTCCTGTTCATTCTCTCCCACCACGTTGTTCCTTCCTAGGATGATTTGCAGTTGGCTGGAGGGTCACCTTCTCATATTTTACTGATTACCAGGGGCCACAAGCTGAGAAACACTGTGCTAGGGGATACACTAAAGGAGCTGAAAGACGAGTATGTTTCAAAAGCCAGTTTGAATTTTCAGGACTTTACTTACCTTTTTCTTCAGTGCACTTGTATATGACTCACTATTAGCAAAATAAAGCGATGCATTAGCTTGAAATATTTTTATTCCAGGATATTCTTTAACCTAAGGAAAAGAATATTGGACATGCACACTTAAGTATTGTCTGCGCTAGAAGAAAAGCTCCTCTGTGATCACAAGACATGCAGACATGCAGCAGCCTAACAGCCAACCCTGAGCCGCTACCGGTGTGTGTCAGCTATAGAAGGCTGGCACTGCTGCGAGCAAAAGCAATCAGAAGACCTGAACCTCTCCCTTTCCCGGTGTAATGCTGCACACAGTCAATGCCATGTAGCATTCCTCCTCCTTTGTAACAACGAAATGCACGGCAATAAGAAGGAACCAAATATTTGCAGTTCTCTGATGTCGCTACCTGCAGCTGGTATTACCATGAGAAAACCATGGAGATCTGATTACGCTTCCTTTTAGCCTCCCTTTCTACAGGCCCAATGACTTATTTCTTTCTTCCTTGTCTCCTCGCGTACCAAAAAAAAAATATTTTCAAAACTTTGGTTTTAAATGGGACTTCAGACAGGTGTAAATATCACTTCTCTCCTCTACTTTAAATGAAGTAATGTTTAAACAGGCTGCACTCTGACATTTTACATGCAAATGGCCAGCAGCAGAGATCCAGGTGCCATATGCTGCCAGCCCCATGCAGGAGGAAGTAACACTGACTGCATCTGGTGTAACAAAACCAGAGCCTCCCCTTCTTTGCGTACAGCTGTAAACATGCTCACGTACACTTTTGGTTTGTATCACATTCCAAACAGAACTGCTGGTGAGAGAAGGTTTTCAGACTACAGCATCACCTTTTCACACAGGTTTTTACAGACTGTTTCCTTAGTAAGCAGGGATGCAGCCTTCAGAGCAGCATCTCTGAGAATGTGGCAGAGAGCACAGAAATCTTTAGTTGCTGCTTGTGAATAAATACAGCTCGTTTATATCCATTGTATCGACAAAATGTACTGCTTTCACCAATTTTGGCTTGAAATGGCATTTATAAGAAACTAAGTGCACGGCAAGCACTTGTGCCATTAGTCAAGCATATTTAACGAGGCAGGGTGGAGGCAGGGAGATGCTGTTTTGAACAGTTTGTGCGATTCTGAAGAATGTTTCAGTCTGGATCCTGGCTTCCATGGATTTCATGCCACACAAGCAAGGGTGGCCTTGTATGCACTTTTGTACAGGCTTAGCAGCAGCATTCCTATAAACCTGATCATTTTGTGCAAACTAGTACTGCGGAACTAGTGAAAAGGTTACTTTCAATCACCTCCTGGTCAAACATACATGCAGTACAACAAAATAGTTTTTGCTCTCGGGGGCTGGTTAGCTCAGTCAGTTGAGCGTGGCGCTAACAACGCTAAGGTTGTGGGTTCGATTCCCGTTCGGTCCCCATGTGTTGCCTGATCTAGTCGAGAGGTGGCGTCCCTGGCGGCAGGGAGGCTGGATTAAAATGATCTCTAAGGTCCCTTCCAGCTTAGGCCATTCTATGATGATATTAAAATCAAATTGATTTTCTTTCTCTCCAGCACAGGCCACTGCTAGGCAGACAGCACTCACTCTATGTGCAGTCTGGTAGCGCTAAGCAGCAAAGTGCCACAATCGTCTTTGCTCCCCTAAGCAGTGAACTCTTCAATGCAGAAGAACACACTCCTACCTCTTCGTACTCTTCCACATCACAGTAGATGTCAGTGCCAGGAATCTGACCAAGAATTCTGTATTGAGGGCTAGAGAGAATGGAAGCAAATGTTTCAGTATTATCACTTATAAAGTGAAAACTGAGGATTCGATACAGATCGAAACTTCTAAACAGTCACTGTGCAGTGCCTGTCTGGTACAGGCTTATCTAAACGTGGTCAGACGCAGTGGGCAGTTTACAGCAGGAACACAACAAAGGGGCCATTCAGTGACCAGACAAGTTGCCTGCTGCCAGTGCAAAACCAATTTATAAATTTAGCACATAATGTTGTCATTTTCTGAAAAGTATGGGCCAACGCATGCAAAAGGTACAGGGCAGATTCTCTTTGGCGTGAACTAGTGCAATTCCATTGACGTATCTTGCAAATATGGAAACTCGCACTGGCAGAAAACACGCCGTAATTTCTGCTCCCAGAACAATGCCTGAACAGATGGATATTCTCGACTCACAAGCAGTGCTACAGCCAAGTACATTACTGTTGTGTCTGCAAGAACAAAACTATACAGAGATGGCAGACTAGAAGTCTGAGAGTTTGGTTTCATTGCAATACAGACAAAACCAGACACTTCTGTACACTTTCCACCTAGATGTCCCACACCTTGAGCCTAGAAGCCTCAGATGATGATCCTGTCCACAAATGCAAGAAATCATTTCACTGTAGATGTGGAAAGCTTCACAGTAAAAGCTTTGTGACTTTGAATGGGGGAAGAGAAGTGATTTGAAAAAACTAGAAGGGCAGGCACAAATTTTTGCTAAATTAGAACTTTCTCATAAAATACCTAAGCATTCATCTAGTGATAACCTGGCATAATTTCTGCTTGACTGTGACAATTGATGCACAAGAAATGTAAACACTTACTGAAACTGGCATCAAGCAGATTTGAAGTTCTAAACTCTCGACATTAAAAAAAGTAAACAAGAAGATTAACCAAGGTAAGAAATCAAAAATCTTCCATTTATTACTGAAATTGCAATTTCGTACCTTGCAGAAATTTTTTTCTCAGAAAAATAAAATGTGAACCCTGGATCAGAGCCATAGGGCATGACCTACATTAGGAAGCAGATTCTATACTGTATGCAGTTACAGAGGGTGGAAAGGTCTTTTGCTTATTTGCATCCCTTAAATAAACAAAACCACACAGAAGATCAGCAAACACTAATTTTGATAAAGAAGAAATCTGACCTTTGTGTTCTGTAAATAACAGTTACCATTGCAAATGCTACTGCAGTGAGCAAACCATAGTCTAGTCCCAGGAAAAGAGAAGCCACAAAAGCTACCATCCAGATGGCCTAAAACAAAGAAAAGGTCTGAATTATTACATGTGCTTTTCAGTTAATAGCAAAAGCAACATCATAATTCAACCTCAAAACCTATGTATCACTTCTGTTCAGGCATAGGCTGCAATGTAATCCATCACAACAGCAGACCGTAATTGCCTTAAACTTTCAGAAGAGCATAAAAGCTCAAGGTGCGCTAAACAGAACAACTGAAAAGCTGTCACATATTAATTAATGCTTTAAGTCCTATTTGCCATGGAATGCTGTGTTACCATCAGACTCCAAATACCTTAGGATAAAAAAAAATATTCAAGTCTGCAAGTAGCGCTCACTTACTTCCATCAGCCAGTTAATCCAGGAGAAAATTGCCACCAAAGTGTTCCTTCCAATATACCCTTAGTTTTGGCCCACTCCACCCAGGTTTTTGGTTTATCTTAAAAGATGGCAAATACCTTCAAGTAGTTTTCTTTTTGTTACTCTGTTTTTCAAATTCTTCAGCGTAGTTCCTACAGAAGCACTGCAAACGCTTTGCTTTTATTGCAACTAAACTACTTTTTTTGGTTTATCTTAAAAGATGGCAAATACCTTCAAGTAGTTTTCTTTTTGTTACTCTGTTTTTCAAATCCTTCTCAGACATTCCCACTGCCTTCAGCGTAGTTCCTACAGAAGCGCTGCAAACGCTTTGCTTTTATTGCAACCAAACTACTTCAACTCGAGTTAAAGGTGGTTGAACAGAAACAAGAACATTCTTGCCTGCAACAGATCACTTTCCTACGGCAGGTACAGCTCCATATCTTATGTTCATCTGCAACACCAATCTGTAACTCCTTGATAAGTTTCTATCCTGTTATGGGGTTAGGAAGAAGAGTAGCAACAAAGCCAATACGGTAAAAGATATTCACTGAACTGTGCGTTACTCACCAGCTCAATCTTACTGGTTCTCCAGAAGTGCGCGATATCTCCGAACTGTTTAAACATTCCTTTCAGGTTCACCATGACAATCGCGGCTAGCACTGTCTAAGAATATTACATAAATGCAGTTTTCATAAGCAAAACAAACTCAAGGTCAAATAAGAATTTCAAAGCATGACAAACAAGTATATTTCTGTGCTTTGTACAACTGATAGAAGTCTACTGAACAGATGTTCCATTTTAAAAACAAAACTTTTCAAGCAGTTCACTGGAGATATGCTTTTACTGCAGCTGCAGAAATGGCAAGCCAGAGTCAGTACAGTTTGATTTACTCTTTCCTGGCAAAAGAAATAATATATTCTTGAGCTCTAGGCTGCTGCAGCTATAGTGCTTGTAGTGCCTAGTGCCGCTAGGCTGTAACCCCAAATTCAAGTTTCTCTACAATGAAATGCAACAATTCCTGCAACAGTCATATAGGTGTAATCCAAGGTACGTCTCCTACAAAAAGAAACAGGAATTGTGTATCATCCTAGGAATGTCACCAGAAACAATTTTTTTTAAAGTCACAATATATTTATTCATGTAAATGTATTTTTAAACAACTAAGTAAAACTGCAGCAAAACCAGCTCATTAAGCTGAGCCACCATCCAGTCCCACCCCCTTCCTACCTGAGCTCTTTTTTTTAAACGTTTTAACCTCTTCCCAGAACTCCTATGCTGCAATCAAATGCAGCCAGCAAGACTGGGGAAGTGATTGTCCCCCTGTACTCAGAACTGGTGAGGCCACACCTCGAATCCTGTGTTCAGTTCTGGGCTCCTCACTACAAGAAAGACATTGAGGTGCTGGAGCGTGTCCAGAGAAGGGCAACAACACCGGTGGAGGGACTTGAGGACAAGTCTTATGAGGAGCAGCTGAGGGACCTGGGGTTGTTTAGCCTGGAGAAAAGGAGACTGAGAGGAGACCGTGATGCTCTCTACAACTACCTGAAAGGCGGTTGTAGAGAGGTGGGGGTCAGTCTGTTCTCCCAAGTAACAAGTGATAGGACAAAACAAAATGGCCTCAGGTTGTGCCAGGGGAGCTTTAGATTGAATATTGGGAAAAACTTCTTCACTGAAAGGGTTTTTGAGCATTGGAACAGGCTGCCCAGGGAAGTGGTGGAGTCACCATCTCTGGAGCTATTTAAAAGATGTGTAGATGTGGTGCTTAGGAATACGGTTTAGTGGTGGGATCGGCAGTGTTAGGTTAATGGTTGGACTTGATGATTTAAAGGTCTTTTCCAAACTACATGATTCTGAAGGGGAATTGTTTGAAGGTATCATTTTTATGATCTAAAGACAGTGTCCAGAATGTCCAAAAACTAAAACCACCAATGAAAAGCATGCTGGATCCTTCAAAATATTTTCTACAATAATTTCTAGTCTAACTTACAGCAAAAATGCATACAAAATTTAAAGGTTTCTGGATCAAGTTCTAACTGTGCTGCCTACTAATCATCCCAGAATGTCTATTTTACACAGTACCCAACAGGCAAAACTCCCTTACCTGTGGGAGCGGTTAAAAGAGGTATCCAATAGCCACAATTACCAATAGAACCATAATTGAAGATAGAGCACCTGCAATCTGAACAAAAGCATCCAGAAATTATTTTTAAGTACCCCCAAAACTGCAGTGTTACCCATTAGCTAACCCCTATTGTGCTTTCCACAAGGTTAGTTATTCAAATGACTTCTCATGCCTCCCACTCAGTTCACCCATTTCAGCTGTCATGAAAGTTTCCACCTTGGCCCAATCTGGATTTGAAACAAGGAAAACTCCAGTAATTCCTTCTGGCCTAGGCAGAGAAATCTGGTGATCTAGCAAAGCTTCAGACTTTAGCTCTGGAGCTCCAAAAAAGCAATCTTTGTTTGGCTCAAAATTTGGGTTTACATACCTGTGTTTTCCCACCGGTGCTTTCCTGAACAAGACTCCGAGACATTGAGCAAGTGATTGAAAAGCTTTGGAAAAATGACCCCACAGAGTTGCATATTCCCAAGGCAATAAGTTCCTGTGTTAAACAACAGAACAAAACAAAAGGCAGTTATACCTAGCAATTGTATGTAGCAATATTTGATTCATTTAACTGTTATGAAGCTTGAGCTTACCCATACATACTAATAACCACATCTTACTGACGGGGCTTTCTAGCAACCTTAATGAAGAGAATAAGCAACCTTTTTTTTAGCTTATACTTGTGGTTCTCACACATGCACAAGCTGATGCACATTAAAACATCTGTTAAAGAAAGTATCTGACAAAGTGCTGGAGATATTTCCCATCCTTTAATGTTACAGTAATGAGTCAGACTGAAAACTAAAATGAAGGACAGCATTGCTTCTTTTAAGGATTTCTTCAACTTGGGAATAACTTGAATTTTAGCACTCAATATAGATGGAAAATGGTTTTCTCATACAAACACTGTTCTTTGCTTCCCATCCTGAAGTCTTTGTTAAGTACCATCACAACCATGAGCAACCTTGGCTGTGTTTCTATGGGTGGTAATCTATTGCTGTACATGAAAAAAACCGTGTCCACTGCTTCATCAAACAGATCCCACATGAGAACTGTTAGGAGCAAGATCAGAACTCCATCTACCCAGCAGGGTGCTTCTGATGCCTAAGAAACTATTTGCTTGTAAGGAGGCCTCCCCAGATTACTCTGCACCTCGCTATTTGTAACACAGTTGATTTGTGTTGTACATTTTCAACAGTTCTCAATGAGTTTTTCTTTGCATTTGTACAATCCTTTTTTTTTGATTCATTTAAACACTCAGCATGTACTGCATCCTGTGACAAGGAGCTCTATAATTCAAGACTCAGGTAAAGAAGCATCTGGCACCTCCTGAGGAAAAAAATCTAGATGCTTAACTCCAGTTAGGGATAATTAACTAATGTCAAGAGATGATTCCCTCCCAACTCAAAACATTCTATGATTCTGTTACAGAAAACAGAGATAAAGTAGCTGCCCAACAGACATCATCATCACCATCATAATGCGTATGTCCAAGTCTAACAGAAGTAAGTTTCCCAAAATGAAGCAAAAAGTGAAACTGGTTATTAAAGCACACCCAGACGAACTTAAAATGCATCATGCAGGCTATCAAAAACCTGACATGATTCCACTATGAAAGAAAAATTCACTTTTGTCCAATATCCCATTTTACTTTAACAATGTAACAAAGGTGCTACTGAGAATTTTCAAGAAAGCAAACCCAATACTTTTACCTGATTCCCATCAGTGGTGTAACCATGTTTAAGGGCAAAAATCTTGGCCATTGATACAGCCATTGAAAAACCAACTATTGCTATTGCTATCGCATCCACAAATATTGCTGGGATGAGATGAATCTCAGGAACTGCTGGTGCACGTAACCTTAGTGATGAAAAAAAATATTTACAAATTACGATAATACAAGCTACATGCCACACAGAAAAGGTATAGTTCGAACAATACGTCATCCTTACCCCTGAGGAATATTCCCAACAACATCCACTCTGTATGACTCATTCAGATTCATTCCAGCTGAAACTCCTGTGCCAATAATTACCTAAAAATCCATAAATACATTTGTAAATATTAGCAAGAAAGAGATAAAGTCACCTGAAGAACCAATAACAGTTAGCTGATTATGTATGATACATACAAGGGATTACATTTATTTGTCCATCAGTTTTCTAACGGGGAGTAAGGAACCAGATAGAGAGAAGGAAGTATCATAATTTTGTCTCCACCATGTTCAACCCTCGCTGATTTTATAAGGTTTTCTTGGAAACATTAAAATGGAACGTGCTATGTTATGATCTGAATCATTCTAATTCCCTTTGCCTGAGCCAAGCTCAGGCAGAATAGTGTATCGGGAAATTAAACGCAAGGAGAAGCCAAGGACATTGACTTTGCCATATTTTTATGGACATAACCCGCATGGCTTTCTGTAAACAGAACTGGTGCAGCAACAGTGAAAGGAACAGGTGTAAGATCGCTTTTTTATTGCCTTACTATCAAACAACACTGTATTATACCACCTTCATCATCTCTCAATAGCATCCCTTCTCTCTGTTCCTTCTATCTAGATTGTACTCACACCTTCGATTACTCCCTTTCTCAGATCTGATTTTATGCAGGTTATTTGAGAGGTCCAGTTTTTCCAAGATCCCATTTTTAAATCGTGAAAGGTTATCAGAGATGTGGTCTTTGTGTGTATTAAGATAGTCTGCTTTATCCATGGATTTCAGAGTAGTAATTCAAAACAGAATCAGTGCTGCAGTCAGTTATCAGTCTCAGAAACAGAGAAAGGAAGGTTAACTAGTAAGTCCCACTGATTCCTGCACTTCTTTCTACCACTGCATTTTAAAAAGCAAGCAAGCTCTGCTTGCCCTGAAATGGGCATCTGTAAGCACCTTCCTTCAGGAGAGGGTTCTGAGCTCTTGACTCCAAGTGGGAAATGCCCCACAGGCATGTCTCCCAGAGAATCATTCAAGTGCCGAAACTCCAGGACAGTCTGGGTTTTACAACAAATCCATTCCCTTAGGGGACTGCGGGTGTTTAACTGGGCTTTCAATTCTTCTTTGGGACTTTACACCTAAAATTTGGGCACATCAGTCCCTAACCTTACGAGTATCCAAATACTCAACTGGATCAAGCCTCAAATGAATTATGTTCAACAGAAGTTACTCTAAAGCTCCATAAGTCTTGATAGAAACAGACAGTTTCTACAGCTTTAGAATCGTTACCTAATTAAGCTACAGAATTTCACAACTGGCTTACCACAATGATTTCCATAGGAATAGGAACTGGAAGCTTCTTCTTAAACCGGAGATTGATTTCCTTGCCAATGAACAATAGAACAATGCACGTTAATCCAACAATCAACGCAGCAATATTGGTCGTTGTTATTTTTGAAAGCACAGCAGCTATGCTCTGTAAGACAACAGAAGTATCATAATTATTCCTAAGAAAATATAGTCTTCATGGAGATTTGTCACAAAAGAGCAAATTATACATTGCTGTTCAGCTGTGGTTTTATTCTGGCATTTTTAACCACAGTGAATCAGTTTCTCACTGAAATTCCCACTTCTGCCACAAAACACAGAAGTTCAGAGCATCTCAGCACTGGAGCTGCACTCACAATCATTTAGTCTTCCTCAAATGGGGTAAACAATTCAGGGAAAAACTATAATGGGGAAAATGTCTAAACTAAGCCACATCTCGTTATCCTCAACATTTTCATGCATGTTTCATACTGGGAGCTACCTGAAAGCAATAAATGCAAACTCCTTCTAATACCTTCAAATATTCTTTGGCAAATCACATCTACTTAGAGCCGCATAAACCATTCTAAAACAATAAAGCTGCTGATATAACCACTGAAGTTACCATAGCAATACGACTAAATAATGGTGATCCTGCAGCACTGCTGAACTGGTGATTATTCCAAATATCTTTTAGTTGAAAACACTATTAAAAGAGTGTTTCCAGGAGAGAAAGCTTGCTGGAACACACAAGTTGCTAGAGGTAAATGATTACCAATCACTCTTTCTCCTTCCACTGCACCTAAAAAAAAATACAAAAATGACCTCTGGAGAGGTCTTTGAAAGAACATGTACATAATCTTTTTCTTTAGACAGAAGGAAAATTACAGCAACTATCAGGTTATTATACATTCAAGATGTCCCAGTAGCACATGTTGAATGTATACCTTCCCTCCTATTTGTATGGCAGTTAGTATGTCTGGTTTCTGAAGTACTGAAATAAACAGCAAATTTAGGAATTAATCATTACCAAAGCCTTGTTTCCAAAAGGACTGCTATATTTGCACAAATATACAAGATTCCCACAAAGTATTTTCTATAGCCTCCACGTAGTCAAAATCCTGAAGCTTTGTTATTGCTCAGTCATCAATAATGCTCAAAAGCTTGGGTTTTCACAGCTATCTGAGACCTTCCCCATTCTTCCAGTCAGGAGTTCCTGACTGCAAAATCAGAGCATCAATTCTGTGGTAACAACCTGGGGCTTCCTAGACTGGCAGGCAAATCAGAGACAGATGCATTTCCACTCTGCTTGTTCATAACAGCAAAAAAAGTAATACTCATACAAACTTAAAAGCTTTGATTGTGATTGCAGTTAGAAATGTTCTTTTAAACAAATAACTTGCTGCATGGGATCCATTTTATTTTTTTCAGAGCACAACTGTCAATTTTAAATTCAAGTGAACAAGAGCTTTTGGTTTTACTTAAGCTATACTAACCAAATTGTAGATTTACACTGCATGGTTTTTCTTCCGTCCTTGCACATCACTATGTGTCAGACAGAAGGTGAGTGGAAGATCAGGCTATGAGCTATGTGAAATACTGGATCCCTACATGCTCTGAATAACCAGTTTTAATTGCTTAGGGTCTTTGATAAATAGTAAGGACACTGTGTGTCCTTAGTTCAAAACAGTTTTTCCCTACTCTGAAGAACGGGTGTGTTTATTGTGACACAGCGCTTTGTGTCCAGCCACATTACAAACCAGCTTACAAAGAGGAAACGAAAAATACTCCCATCAGGAATTTTGTGTGAAGTTAAAGAAATATAGTGTGGGCAAGGTTCTGAGAATAACATTTCCGGGCTTTGCCAAACATGCCTGGTCTACAGTCAACCATTTCAGTAGCCTCATTTCATTTTCCCATGATGCACAAGAAACCAGCTTCAATGATCTGTTGATATTACAAATCAGTATTTAGCAGAATCTTAATATCCGCCCATCTCAGACTGTGCCGATTTATGAAGTCACGCCCAAGCTTCACTTTAAGATGCTCATATATTGCTATGGCACTTGAATACCTCATACTCAGTTTTGAATACTGAAGCATTATTCTACTCAGTGCCAAAATAATAAATGATCCCAACAATGCAGAATTTGCATGTTCAGTAAATGTAGTTACTCACATAGACAACTGAGAGGGGTCCACTGTATCGGCTAGTCTTAATGCCAAGGAGATACTTTAATTGCGAAGTAAAGACATGAACTGCAGCAGCTGTAGTAAATCCTCGCACCAGAGGCTCTGTTAGATAGATGGCTACAAATCCGAATCGAAGGAGACCTAAACACAACTAATGAAGAAGAGAAAAATTAACTATGAGACTTCCACTGTAGCCTGAACACCAGCACTATATAGCAGACAGGCCACTGGACACCTCTTCTTACCTTGATGCCCAAGCCAGATCAGGCAAACCTGAACTTGGGCTTTCTAAAGCCACAGTTCAGTAAGCACCCACCAACGCACTACACGCTCCACACCATGGCAGGTGCAACATGGCATGTAGGTAAAGGTATGTTTTTGTATGCATTTATGGACAGATTAGAGAACATTAGGTTGAGTTTTTCTGATGGGTTAGAAAAAAATGAAAGAGGGGCCATCACATTTTTCCCAGACAAGCCAAGATGCCAGAGACTTACCTCCAGTGTCTCCCTCTCCACTTTGTTATGGGGCTGCCACGAAGCAGCCTGGATTCTACACAGAGCAGTACTGAAGCACAGACCTATTGACAGGGCACCCATGACCCTGCACCCCTTGCAACTGCAAGTCTAGCAGCAGCATCTGAACTTGCCCTTACAGCAAACTGCACCCACATACCTGGATAATTCCTGAAAGAAAGGCGAGAGTCACAGCGACCTGCACTCTCTTGGTATCCCTAACATTGTAATAATCAAGGAAATCTGTAGCATTAGTGGAATTATAGCCTACAGAAATCACTTCATCAGGCACTTCTCTCACAGCAACACCACCAACCATCATACTAATCACAGCAAAGGTGCCTGAAATAAGAGAGGAAAATAATTGGTTAAAATTCCAGCAGTTATTTTTTAGGAGTGGTCCTTAGAGACCTGTATAATCAAACTACAATGGATTTTTCTACCTAAACGTTGTATCTTTAGTCCCAAAATCTGCTCCAGCACTATTAAAAGAAATCTACTCACCACCATTAAAGATATAGCCATGATAAGTAAACATTATCATTTTCTTCTATCTCAGTTTCTATTATGCAAATTAAAGATTCATCCTGTCCACACAGACAGTTGACTGCAGTGATGAAATTATAGTTCAGGAGTTCACAGCACACATTTCTAGATCTAATCTGGTAACAGGGGCTTTTCTAATCCTTCCTAAGTAGGATGGATAAATTAACAATAAAAAGTACTGCTAATGTTTGACACATTTGTGTTTCTCCTATTCACTTAAATTAGAATTTATGGAAAACCCTTCTATTGAAAAACACTTTCTATTTCTCCAATTTTTTTTTTTACAACTTTATTAAACATATGCACACACAGAGACTTATCTGAAAAGATACCCATGCATACATACCTATTGATATGTGCTTGGAGGTTCCAAAAAAAGTGTATAGAAAGACAGGATAAAATGAAGAATATAGGCCAAATACTGGGGGAACAGCTGCCAGCATAGCATAGGCTAAACCTAGAAAACAGACACAAGTATGTATGTTAGGCAAACAACAGAAAGTAAACATCTAAAGCAAAATGATTTAAACCTACTAAAACTAACTTACTCAATAAGAAATCTGGTCACATATCACAGGTTTAATGAACAAGAAGTCTTGCAGGGAATACTCTTTCATATGTGTAATACTGCAGGGCAGTAACTAGAAACCTGATGGTTTGAGTCAGGAAACCAGAAGTCTCTAATTACAGGCACGGCAGGTGTGTGTGTTTGTGTGCACATCTGCGCACTCATTGTTTTGCCTTCATGGCTGGAAGTATTTCTTAATAGCCAGCCAACACTTTTTTTTGTTGCCTGTGTTTTCATCTGTCAAAGAATGTAAGTAGAAACACCCCAAACCCCACAACCAGTGGGCCATGTTTGATTTTTCTTCTCCTTTTCTCACCACGCATGATCTTCATGGTGATCTACGGCTGATTAAATACTTCCCTCCTCCCTCACCCCGCAACGTGTGGCATGACATAACAGTTTATGTTTCCACAAAACATGCTCCAAAACGTAAAATAAGCAGAGAATAACTGCTTACAATCTGTAGGGTCATAGAGTTTACATAGTCTGACATTCTTCCCAGAAATGAAGGCTTTTTTGTTATTAAGCCCTGTCTAGTTCCACACAGTGGAAGCGTGATCCACACCATTTGCATTTATAAGGGGGACGGGAAAACATGGCAATGGAGCTGTGGGGGAGCACTTTTAAGGGAAGCTGGGGAGAGACACCTCCCTCGGGGCTTCCCCTCTGCGTGACTGAGTGTGTGCTTATCACAGGACCAGGCGCACAAACAAGCTGTATGCACCACACGATACAGCGCGTCACTCCCTTGAGCAGCTCCAGCAAAACCAATAGTTCTACATGGCTTGCGTTAGAGAGAATTAGACACTGGGGCTGAACAAATGAGCATCAAGAAGAAAATGTTGCATCCTGGCTTGGTTTGGTTCTCCAGTCCACCTTCATGAGTGCAGACCCACAACAGCTGAGGAAGCTGTGTTCTTACCACACTTTGTCAGACTTGTCCAAGTTAGGACCAAAAAGCTCAACTGTTCAGTGCAAATTACAAAAGGATGCAATGGTTCACCCACTACGGAGAGCTAGTGATATTCAAAACCACTTCTTCCTATTACATTTATTTTTAAATTAAGAGACAAAGTATCAGTTTAGAATGAAAGACGAAGAGCAGGAAGGCATCTTCTGCGTCATCCAAGCACTCTTGTGCAGTGTAAGAGCTTACACGGACTTGCTCGTGCTCAAAGCAACGTCCAAGTCCTACCCAAGAATTAATATTCCTATCAGAGCTGGTCTGATGATGCTGTTTATTCTCTTGCAGCAATGAACGTTTCATTAAGTACTTCTGAAACTCATCCCACATATATTCTCTGCCCCAGGGGCCACCTGTCATGCCAAGAGTATCAGCAGAACAACCTGTACTGTAACAGCCTGGCCTTTTGTATGGTACGAGTGACCAGAACTGAAAACAGCAGTTTCAAAACCAGGAGGGTGGGTCCTGCGTGAGGTTCCTGATCTGAATATCCTTTTATTCACTTTCCTTTTCATTTGTACTGGCATTTTTAAAGTCTGTCAGTGCCAAAGAAATGAAGATATATTGACATGATAGGAGTTCATGGCTTAAACACTCTGGTCATTGTAGTTCTGCCTGCAATGACCCCCAGGCTTCTCTGAACTCACGTTTCCTGTAATTACATCTATTCCACAAAAATAAAAGTTCAACTTCTGTCTTTTCAGAAAGGAAAAGATTAGGAGGAGTTTAAGGGCATGCATACAGTCACTGACGGACAGAATAATATTTATTTTAAAACAAAGTCACAAAATTAAGTATAAAGTTCAACTGCTGACCACTTAAATTTTAGTGTCCTTATCTGGTCATCACATAAACTGTGTTTCAATATGCAGCCGGTAATGTTTGTGTCTAGCATACATCAGATTTGTCTGACAGTCAACCACACTACTTATCAGTTTAAGATAAACTGATGTTTATATTTGCAGAAGAAAAAATATCCTTAATTATAAAAAAATGCACAAACCCAGGAAGCTACAGAAATATTCAACTACACAGACATTGTTACGATACTCCATTGCTTTAATAGGTTACTGACTATTAAAATCTAGGCTTCCTGGATTTAGCTTAATTCTTCAAATACGTTTCACTCTAAAGTGGAATGAGTGAGGTGGAAACACAAATATGAGGCCAAACCACAAGTAAACTCACATATCCTTGATTACATTACCCTTAACATGAGGACTCCTCTGGACTGGGCTCTGCAAAAATTCAGAATTCCCTCTACTCCAAGTCCTCCTAGGCAAATCTACTGTGATTGCAGCATCTGTTACAAAGCTGCCATTCCCAGAGCAGTGATGGCACCCCATAATGACACTGCTTTAGAAATGCTGTCACTTTCTAACTCCACAGCAGTTCTGAAACTGGTGATAGTAAAGCGTCAGGCTGAACAGAAGATTCCACTAGTCTAGTCACAGTCACCAAGAGCTGAAGAGAACAGTGAACACTGGCTTTCTCTTCATCTTCTAAAGAGTCTGCTCCTGCTTTAGGGCCAGGCTCCACTTGCAGTGAAACTTCCAAGTAATTTAACAGAAATTCCACAGATTTGCAGTCTTGTTACAGAAGATACTTTTGATTTACTTACACTGCCCACTATTGTGGCTCCAGTTTAAAATGGTAAATTTTAGGCTTAAGAGAAAAAGAAGAATCAGTGTCTCTTGAACATTTTCTCTGGTTAAATTTAGTTTGCTTACTTTGCAACAGCTGCTTTCCAGAAACATTATGTCTGTCTGTTAGATACTGATTTCCCTGTAGGAAAATCTGTAGGAAATCTGCTACAACTTTCAGGATGGTGAGATCAGAAAATAATTTGGTGCATTCAGCAAAGGTTTAGACATGCACTTAATCTGTGAGAAGTTGTTCTTTCATAGGGAGCTGCTGGTATTGATCAGAGAGGTAAGCTGCTTTCAGTCTGCTGCATCTGATTGATTTGCAGTTTTAATGGAATCATCATTATGGGCTGATCTGCAGAATGCTGTACTGATCACCACAACGCCCCCGAAATTCACCTCCTGCTCTCATGAGCACCTGTTCAGGAAGCCAAGCGCTACCATAAAAGCACACACAGTAAAAACAAAGAGGAGGATAAATAAATCCAGAGAGATTCTCACCTTGAGGAAGCTGCATAACCCCAGTGCTTATACCTGAGATAATATCTCCTAGTAAGTATTCCTTCACCGGGTAACGGGGAAGCCATTTTAAAATTGGTAAGAAACTGTAAAGATGAGACTTGGCTTTCTTAGAAGAACAACTGAAAATACAAAGCAGAAAGAAAAAGTTAGATGCTAGCAGGCAACAAATGGGCCACCAAAATTGTCTTTCATCCCTATGCAGCGGAACAGCTCATTAAAGGCAAGCTCAGATTCTTGACAATAACTTCGGGAGAAACCTTAAACACAAACAACGACAACTCCAGTTAATGTAGTCCTTTATCCTGTCTTGGTTGCTGTTCACAAACCTTATGAAACTGGAGAAGAGAATCACAGTCTTGGGAGGCTGGGCATCATCAGGAAGGGAAACTGTTCGAGTTCTCACATGACTAAGCAGTCACACAACACTCTTACTGAGATTACTCTTAGTGACAATCCCCTGAGGATCACTTGCTTTCTGAAAGCGGTTTTTGCTCAAAGTACTTGGCAATGCTTTTTCCTATTTGTGTCCTTTATACTTTTTTATTATAACATTTTATAATATAACGCTTTTTAGAAGATTTTAAAACTATTAGTTTATCACTGGTACGGACAGGCTAATCTTAAGGCTATTTGAGAAGACAACTCTTCTTTACACTGGAAGGAAAGGCTCTGAAGCCAGCAACGCTCTCATCTGTGTGTCTCTTAGCAGAGTTATTAACCTTTTGAAACCCTGACTCATGACAAATGAGTAAAGCCAGGAAATAAATATCTCTATCCAGTACTGCCACACACCATACTTTGATTGTGCTGTGGCAGGAAAGTTTAACCTTGGGTAAAAATATAACACTGCAATCATACAAATGTTTTCCTCTGCTGGGGAACTGCAAGAGAACTGCACAGATTTGTTAACATTTCTGAATTCTCATGGGGCTAAACTACAGAGTGAACAAGCTTACTGCTACAAGTGAGATAGGAATCAGTCACCCACACTTCTCCATGTTTAACTAGATTGAATCACAAGAAGTCATAACTCAGGAAGATTTTGATCCACATATTTTTTTATTTGGGACAGGTGAACTTTTGTGAGGTGGAACTGAGTGCCATTACCATTAGAATGGCCATTCCATTAACCAAAACCGATCTCCAAATGTCAAGTCACGTGCACAGGAATATTTTACAGGCAGGCAGTCAGGCAGAAATCATTTGCTGTCTTGCAGAACAAGGTTTTAGCAAGAAAGCGAATCAATCCTGCAAATGGAAGCATGGAGAAATGTAAAGCTAATGAGATCTGAACCGGAATTTCTCTTGATTATCCCCTGGTAATACAGAGAAAAAGTAGCACAGTTAAAGACATTTCCTGTCTAAACAGATGATACTTAGATTCCAAGGCAGTTAGTTACAAGCTACAGAATGCCTCTACTAAGTTCTTATTAGACTAATAATTTAGATTTCTACACTTCTGTCATACATCTCTGTTCTTCTCTGAAAGGATCATACGAGGCACAAATTTGGCTATATTTCCATGTAAAAAAGAGATATTTTTCTGGGTCTTATGAATTAATGTCACGTGATTTGACTAATACTTCACATTCTTATGCTGCATATTTTTCTTTTTGCACTCTGACAAAGGCAATTCAACTAACGTATCCAACATTTTTTAATATATTAATGCATGAAAACATATACACAACTTCATCACAGTCTTGCTGAATAACCAAAGTCGAACTAGTGCTTTTATCTTTTAGGTTTCTTTGAAGACATTACCAGTCATATGCATGAATCAGTTATGAATTAGAATATTTCTAACCAATAAAATAAAGATAAGACAAAAAACCCTACCGACAAGAATGTGCAATCCTCTGCCTTAGAGTCTGAGGTGTTTTTTCTCGTCTGTGTAGCTGTCCTTGTAAGAGCTCTTGGTTATATATTGGTCTCTCCACACAGTACCTCTGGGTTTGCTCAAGACATGCTTCATGTTCTTGACCATGATCCATAGCCGATCTCACGGAGCACAAGCCAGGGAAGAACAGTTCCACAGTCTCTACTGAAAAATCTGGTCACAGACAAAATAAGTTTGGTTACTTTTTAACCCTGAATCTGGTATTTCCTTACAAAGAATGTATTTTGACAAGCTAGAGACAAGAACTGTAAAAGCAGTTTAAAAGCACTGATTACATAGTCTGTAAGAGCACAGCAACATTCTCAGTCTTCACTAAGAAGCCGTTAATTTATGCTTCTCTTGGGTGAAGAAAGCTTTTGCATTAATTACTCTCTAAATAATTGCAGAAACAAAATTGAAAGGTTATATTCATGCTTATCTGGATTTTTTCTTATTTAAAAAAAACACGTCAGTGTCGAAGGGAGATTACTTTATTGCTGAGTTACTTCCTGCCTACTCACAAACTGTCACATCCATCTCCAAAAGACAAAACTTCAATTTTAACATTTTGGAAGCCACGTTTTTTCTTCCACATAACTAGCTGCTTTCTGCATCCACCTACCTGTTTTGGCCCCTGTTTCAGGGGCTTCTTTCCCCAGACAGTATCTCAAGGATGCACAACTCGCCAATTACAAAAAGTTATTCCTTCAGCGGATGTGCCGCTTACAGCAGTCCCGCACCCACTAAAACAGGGCTCAGGAAACGAACACAATTTTAAAACCAGACAGAAGGTTTGCAAACATTTATTTGCCTGCCTGACTCAGTGCCATAAACGTCTTCACACGTTTAGGAGATACTCTGTTAATTCCTTCGGGCCGCATCGTCTGCCTCTAGTAACATGGGGCCAGAAACGTAACTCCAAATTATGAGCAAAATGACAGGACTGATACCTTGTTAAGCAGAGTTGCTGGCTAGCGCTACATTTGATGACAGAATGTGAGTGCAACGGGAAACAGAGCCATAGTCTGAACAAGGCCCTTGGGCTCAAGTCCAGCAAGTCACTTAAGCATGTGTTTGCCTTCAACCAAGGGAGCTAACCCAGAGGTGTTTAGTTTTCAGCTATACATCGATACTTTCTTAGAAAAGGGTTACCACACAGAAATTAAACAAATTGCTACCTAAACACTCGGGCAAAGCTAATCACAACTGGTCCAACATTCTGATTCAGCAAATGCAGTCTGCCCAGCAGCAAAATATCAATATTGCTACCTAAGCCTTCAGTCTGATGAAGGTGCTGGAATTTTCCACTCAGGGCTCACCATTCTATATCTCCTAGGGCAGACACAGCCTAGCATCTC
>NW_009722219.1:5615-13999 GCF_000703405.1 Apaloderma vittatum | reverse complement strand
CCCTACATAATCAGTCACAAAAGGATATTTTAAGCAAAATTATTATTATTTTATTTACACTACATTCAAGATTTACTGAAGCTTTGTAATATGAAATAGGATATCTAAAACTTGTTTGTAAGAACAGTACCATTATCAAGGGTACTATCAGAGCTTGTTACCTTTGCAGTCCTGAAACACATTTGAAGCTTCTTTTACACCATTCTATAGTCCCAATTCACCAAGAAGCCTGAATGACGTTTTGCAAACTGTTTTCTCACGTTATTGTTCAGCAAATTGTAACTCTCAGCATGACAATTTTTTCCCCCTACCTGTGGATTTCGATCAGGTCAACATCAGAATAGGATTGCTCTACCAGCAATTCCCACCTGAGCAGCCCTCTGGCTTTTTTTCTTACCTCCATATTAACACAAAGAATGACAGAATGGTTTGGGATGAGAGACCTTAAAGATCATCTAGTTCTAACTCTCCTGGCAGGGACACTTTCCACCAGACCAGGCTGCACAAAGCCCCATCCAACCTGGTCTTGAACACTTCCAGGGGTGTGGTATCCACAATCTCTCTGGTCAACCTGTTTCAGTGTCTCCCTCATAGCAAAGAGTTTCTTCTTACATCTAATCTAAATCCACCGTCTTTCAGTATAAAGCCATTACCCCTGGTCCTATCACTACATGCCCTTGTAAAAAGTTCCTCCCCATCTTTCCTGTAGGTTACCTTCAGGTACTGGAAGGCTGCTCTAAGGTCTCCTCAAGCCTTCTCTTGTATCTTACCTCATGTTTACAGCAATGCTGTCCATACTAAGAAGGGCAGTTGGCCACCAACATCTGTAGCACCTTTTCCCACATGAGTGTTTACCTTCCCACAAGTACCACTTCCTACTTCATGTCTTGCCCCGTCACTGACACTAATCTACCCACGAATCTTCTCCCCAGTGAAACTGAAACTTTAACCACCCTAGTGCCAGCTGGAAGGGCAACACAGCAGGGCACAAGCAGGAGCCTTCTGAGGTGCAGTGACAACAGCTTCCTGACACAGGTGATGGAGAAGCTGACAAGGAGGCATGCTCTGCTGGATCTGATACTTACTAACACAGACAAACTGGTCAGGAATATGAAGCCTAGGGGCAGCCTTGGCTGCAGTAACCACGAGTTCAGGATCTTGAGAAAAACAAGGCATATAGCAGGCTTACAGTCTAGACTTCAGGAGAGAAGACTTTGGCCTGTTCAGGAACCTGCTTAGAAGAATCCCATGGGATATGGTCCTGAAGTGAAGACAGGTACAGGACAGCTGGACAATTTTCAAGGATTACCTCCTCCAGACTCAAGAATGGTCCATCTCAACTAACAAGAATTCAAAGAAGTATAGTAGGAGGCCTGTGTAGATGAACAAGGTGCTCCTGACAAAACTCACACATGAAAAAAAGAAAGCATATGAGAGGTGGAAGCAAGGACAGATGACTCAAGGAGAATACAGAGACATTCTGAACATGAAGGGACAGGGTTAGGAAAGCCAAAGTCCACCTCCAGTTGAATATGGAGAAAGACATGAACGGCAACAAGAAGGGCTTCTACAGGTACATTCGCAGGAAGACTACAGAAAATGTGGGCTCTCTACTGAAAATGGTGACAAAGGACATGGTGAAAGCTGAGCCTCAGTCTTTACCAGTAAAATCAGGCTTCAGTAATCCCAACTTCTGAAACCTGTGAGGAAGTCTGGAGCAAGGAAAACTTAAATTAATAGGAAAGGATCAGGTAAGGGAACACTTAAACAGACTAGATGTACACAAGTCCATGGGCCCTGATAGGAGACACCCACGAGAGCTGACGGAGCTGGCCACTATCACTGAAAGGCCACTCGCCATTATTTTTGACAGGTCGCGACAACTGGGGACGTTCCCAAGGAGTGGAAGAAAGCTAATGTCAAACCCACTTTCAAGGTTAAAAAAGGAATTAGGGAACTACTGGCATACACATTCAAGTTTGTTAAGCTTCAAGTAGATCAGTTAATATTTGGAAGAGACATACAAGTTCATAATGTAAACCTAAATGTGGAGAGGTCTTAAAAACTCCAGTTCCCTTCCCATTTCTGTATGCATGCCAAGACTCTCCCAGGTCCTATGAACAACAGAAGTTCAGTCCTGCCTCTGTCATGGTGAAATGAATGACACAGATGTATTTGACTAATGCCACAGAGCTCAACTCTAAATTACTTATGCAGGTAATGGCAAATGTTAGTCTGAAATCTGAAATAGGACCAGAGGTCACAACCTGTTTCACCATCACCCAGTTTGAAGTTTTTTAAACTGCAGACTGAGCACTTCTGATTCTGTTTGAACATGGAAGTTCTACTGTACTGAATCGTTAGTCACCTAATGCAAAAGTAAACCTGAGAGAGAATATGACAGGATCTGCTGTTTAGCTATGGTTCACAGTGGATACCAGAACATGGATAACAAATCACATGCAATCACAAGCAAACCTACCCCAAACAACAGCTGGATGCATCGTTTTCTGTATTCCATGTCCTGTCACCAACTCCATGTTAACAGCCCTACATAACCACATTCTCTGATGATAATTTTGAATACTAAGCTGTAGATAATACTATCAGGAAAAAGTTTTTAATACCATCCATGTCTTTTGCAAAAACACACAGAGGACAAGGATTGAGATGCTTGTGTTTACAATGGATAATACACATTGTCCACAGAGAAGCAAAATAGCAGCATTTGGTGACTGATTGAGGAGTCTCTCCAAGCACTTGCTGAGTAACAGTATGACTGCCAACAGAGATATCCAAGGCTTGGAAATTCAGCCTTGCTCCGGAAGAGCAAAGGCAGGTACTGTCATTCTCGTGAAGACAAAGTTTACTGCTGCGATTTCTCAAAATTCCCAGACCTTTAACCAAAGGATGAAAAAGGCAGTCTCTGGGAATCTGAGTCTCAATTAACCGTGGAATATCGTGCTTGGACAACCTTTGAACTTCATGGCAAGAATAAAATTTAAAAGCTATAAGAAACACTGCCATTACTCTTATCAGCCAGATAAGGGTTGAACTGAAGTAGTTAAAAGCTGTGTGCAAAAGACTTAAGAGTTGGTGATTCTTTATCTGACTGATAAAGGCCTGTCTTATGCCTTTATTGCTCTTATCAAATTGAAGGTGTTAAAGAAAAAAAAAAGTGAAGCAAACACCAATTTATAACACTTTCACTAATAATTAAGTATCTTCTCTTCCCTATCTTAGATGGGGGGGGCCTGTGAAACCACTTCCACTGATTCTTAGAGAGGGCATAATTTTTGCTCCTGTCCACATGGATTAGAATGCAGCCATAAAACTTATAAGGACTATGATTTGGCTGCTGTTCCTTAGATCCATATAGGGAGAAAAAAAAAATTAAGCTGAAGACATGAAAAACAGTGTATGGTGTGACTACTGCAGCTTTAATAGGCTTCTAATTACAAAACAGGGTACTTTTGCTCTAACCTTGTGTACCTAACCTGAATGTATCTGAACTACCTAACGTGACAGAGGGAGTGAGTGGCAGATCCACCAACTTGCCTGTTTTAAAAGAGCAGAAAATGTTGCCTCTGGTAGCTAAGTACCAGTGGAAAACTGTGAGTGGACTGCACTAGTACAGTGTTATAGTAGTAAAATGCATCTGTGCTGGGGAATTCCAAGTTGGATGATGAACTGCAAAGCCTATGAAGTATTTTGGATTTTTAAGCTTACAAATACAGGTGACTGCCATCAGCCAAAGGGCTAGTGAAAATGGTGGAAATACTGCCACTGTATGTAAAATACAATCTTCCAAATGTACACTAAATAGCAGAGTTATTGAAAGGTCTGTTCCTACCGTCTGAAGAGACTAGACACAAAAACTGTGGCAATTTTAACCATATGTTCTCTCATTTATTTCTTGCCTCTCTGGCCTCATTCCCCAGTGCCCTATGCCCCTCCACTTATCACCTTGAGTAATATGTATAAAATTAGACCAAGCTGGAATAGAATTTTTTTTTAAAAAACCACAAGCACAAAGGTGTAAAATGACTGGGTGGGGTCACAAGGAAAGCATTCTCCTAGTTTTCTTGGACTGCGCTTATCATACTCATTCCTTCTCCACTACTCCCACTAAATCCACTAACGAATAGATTGCACAGGCCCATAGCCTTCACATAATGCTTCACAAATGTAGAAATAACTTGCAAAGCAAACAGAATTTTTCTTGCGTAGGCCCTAAGTTAGGAAACAGATTCCATGGTTTGTGTCTGGTGGTTTGGTTTTCTTGGGGAGGGGCTACAGGGGAGGTTCTTGTGTGAAGCAACCAAAGTCTTCCTCAGCCCAGGTAAAAGTCAGACCCACCAAGTCAATCCATGCCTCTACGATCAAATATATTTAAAAGTGGAAATATGTTGGGCCAGCCTCTTCTCCTGTCTTTTGTGTTGGGGAGCTTTTTGCTTTGGAGAGGAGGAGAAGGTGAGGAGAGCAACCATATGGTCACCAAAGTCAGTGAGGAAGGAGGGAGAAAAGGGCACCAGAGCAGAGATTTCCCCGAGGCCCACGGTGACATAACAGGATGAGGCCCTGCCGACCAAGGAGATGAACTGTAGCAAAGGTCCAGGATGCAGCAACATGTGAAGGACCCCACGGTGGAGCACAGGACCATGCCCGAAGCATGTCGTGACTCCACGGGAAGCCCGGGCTGCAGCAGTCCGTCGCTGAGAGGACTCCAGCCTGTGGGAGAGACCCACACTGCAGCAGTTCAGGGAGATCTCCCACCATGTGGGATGGACTCACTTTGGAGAAGTTCAAGGAGGACTTTCTCCTGTAAGAGAGACACCACCTTGGAGCAGGGAAAGACTGTGAGGAGTCCTTTCCCGGAGGAGGAAGGAGGAACATGAACAGAGAGCAACCCCCAGCCCCTGCCCCCGCTGCACTGTCGCAGGGGCAGGAGGTAGCTGGGAGGAAGGCAGGGGTGGGGGGAAAGTGTGTTTCTTGTATTGATCTGGTTGTATTGCTCTGGTTGTATTTATTATCGCATTATCCTACTTTGATCTAATTGATTGGTAAACTGATAGTGGTTCTATCGTATAAATTAAATGGATGTTTTCTCCCCAAGTCTACTCTGTTTTTTGCCTGTGACCATAATTGGTGAGTGAGCCCTCCCCGTCCTCCCAATTTTCTCCTCCCCATCCAGAAAAGGAGGAGGGTAGGAGTGAGCGAGTGGCTGCATGATTCTTTGTTGCCAGCTGGGTGGGCTCAAACCACAACAAGGAGTGAATCTTTGGGGAAAAATAAAAATAACACACAAATAATCAGGACCTTGAATTCCTATACAGCTTTTAGGCAGCTAAAATTTCCATTCTACTCCACATAAAAAGGTGAGCTGGCTACATAACTGTGCTGAGTTGTGTGACAAAAGCTCCTCTGCACACCCACAGAGTTACTCAGAGGGACAATGGTAGGACAGAAAGCCTGGGAAGTACCTGTCCAGGCTACTCTCAGGTCCATCTAAGGAGCCCTCAGCCCATCAAAGGGTCATCTCCACCAGTCCAGAGCAGCACAGGAGGGCCAGCTATGGGACCATGGGAGTTTCTCTCAGCTCTGGGTGTGAGGGCAACTGTGTATCTCTAACAACAACAGTGCAGCAGGGATGGCTATTGGGACCTGGGAAATCCTGGCAAGTCCCATGTGTGCACATATGATGGTCTTAACCAGCAAATGGAGTAGGGCTGTGGCCCTGAAGGCTGGGATGGAAGAGCTAGGTACTGGGCAGTCTAAGTGTCTGAGCCCAGCTGCTGGACAGATCTGGCTTGTACCTACATGTGTGTGTATATATAGCTATACAGGTATACGTATTCTCACTATTGGATCTCCACCCTGCTCGGCCAGTGAGGAGGAAAACTAGGCTTTCAGTGTTGCCTGTATAATCTGCGCAGCTTGCTAAGCACGTATGTAAATGTTGTGTACATATGCTTTCTGTGTGCATGTGCTTGCTGGGAATACATCTTTAGCCTTGATACTGGTTGGACCTGGTGATACGGAGCAGCAGCAGCAGCCTCGTCTTCCTCAGGCTGTTGGATTCAATATGACATATTTTACTCTAATAAACTGTTCTTACCCACTGAAAAGAGCATAGAATCATAGAATGGCCTAGGCTGGAAAGGACCTTAGAGATCATCTAATCCAACCTCCCTGTCATGAGCAGGGACGCCTCTCAACTAGATCATGATACTCAAGGCTCCATCCAACTTGGCCTTGAACACCTCCAGGGAGGGGGCAGTCACAGCATCTCTGGGCAATTTATTCCAAAGTCTTGCCACCCTCGGACTGAAGAATTTCTTCCTAAGGTCCAATCTAAATGTATTCTCCTTCAACTTAAACCCATTTCCCCTTGTCCTATCAGTGGACACTCTTGTAAAAAGTCCCTCCCCAGCTGTCTTGTAGGCTCCCTTCAGGTATTGGAAGGCAGCTATTAGGTCCCCCCAAAGTCTTCTCTTTTCCAGACTGAACAATCCCAGCTCCTGCAGCCTGTCCTCATAGCAGAGGTGCTCCAGCCCCTGCATCATCCTTGTGGCCTCCTCTGAACATGCTCCAACAGATCCACGTCCCTCTTATGGTGGGGGCACCAAAACTGGACACAGTATTCGAGGTGGGGTCTCACAGGAGCTGAGTATAATAACAATATGTGAGGCACAGAGATCCTCATCTCAGAAAATGGTAACAAATTAGACCTATATACATATAAAAAAAGATTATGTAACTGAAGGGATATTTTGTATTTTGTGTTCCTTGCCAAAAAATACTTCAGCCTCTAAAGATTCACTCCATGGACTAATTAATTCATTAATATCTTAATGACATCTCTTAACAGCCATCATATGTTTGTTTTCAACAAGAGAATGTTTTGGGAACCTGTTATGATGATCGAGTTGTTTAATCAATTTCACGTAAGACAAACACCTGGAGCACTTTGAACAGCAGAACACTGGCCTCCTTCTCTCTCAGATACAGATAAGAGATGGCTCCTGTTTCTAGTACGAACACACTGATGACCATAAGAACATATGGAAATACGATCACTCTTATTCCTACTTTTTGTGGTTTAGTGACCTTGGGTCTGAATCTGCCATCTGCACCCCTTTTGAAATCAGATAAGTTAATCAGAATGGTACCATGTCTGATGACCCCTCTGTCATCAGTTGGCTTAAGCCAACTGATAAGGATGTACAGCCCCTCAGAGACAGGTAATCATTACCCAGCTTAAACTTTTCAGTGGCAATCCACTGCCAAAAACTTTGTTGGAGCAGTCTTTTTCATAAAGCTCCAGCTGATGATGAGAGGAGAGAACATAAATCAAGATCACGTATACACACCAAGCTAACTTGGAATAATTTCTATAGTTCACGTAACCTCAGTGCACCAATGACCTCTGGCAGCTGGTTCATCTTGTCTGGCAAAGTGGAACAAGCAGACATCAAACAAGTGTCTGTGCAGAAGAGAGAATTTACACGATACACTTTCTTTGGCGCAGAGAAGCCACCAAAAGAGTCTTCCACCTTTGTGCCTGCTTCATCAACCCTGATTACACACATCACTAACCTCTCAAGTGCTGCATCAAGCTAAAAATAAACAAAACCAAAAAAGCAGAAGGTTGTTATTTATAACCAGAATCCTTTCAGTCATCGTGTTTACAGTGCAAGCCTCTCAAGTCACAGGGGAGGCTGAAGGATAGTAAAACATGGTGTGGTCACAAGAAGAAATGACTGGGGTGGGGCGAAGGAAGTAAAGGGGGTTTATGATAGGATTATAAATTTATATTCCAGTTTCACCAAAGAAAACAAGTCATGAAATAACTACCCAACTCAACTAATAAAAGGTTTTGAAACATCTCCAAGATTCCTCTACGAAGCTCTCTTCCTAACACTCTCTGAAAGGATTTGCCCTTCTGCAGAGCTGGCTACAGCCCTTGCCGTGCCTGAAGAAATTCCTGAAGAACTGTTGCTTCTGACAAAGCCAATAAAGAATTTCAGCACAGGGCAGACACTCTCTGGGAAAGTACTAACAATAGTTATCTAAGCTGCAACTCTCTTCCTGATAGTTTTCAGAGAGAAGTGCAACTTCCCTATCCATGTTAGGTTCTACAATTTGAAAAAAAAGAATTTAATTCTTGGCAGCTACTTTACAACATACGTTTTCTGTGTGTATCTTTTGTGCTGTAGGTATCAAACCAAATCCTAGAGGAGCTGTGAGTAGGACGTGACTTGTGACAGATCCTGACCCCATTTATGCAACTGCTGCTTGGTTAAATTATATTATCCAAGCGATAGCGTTTTCCTGTCTCCTGTGTACTTAAGGGTGTTCCTTCATGTTTTGAAGGTGAGTGC
>NW_009722219.1:0-5584 GCF_000703405.1 Apaloderma vittatum | reverse complement strand
AGGAATGAACTTCCTCCACATCTTGATGAAAGGTTACACATAAAGGCCATGAGTGTGCAGCAAACACAGGCCAGCATAGCTTTTCCTTGAAATATTTAAAATTCATAGTAAGCAAAACGAACATGAGAGAAGTTTCGCTGGTAAGTACTTCACAGAAACCTCCTGCTTTGTTTGCAGACTCACCTTTGCATTTCTTCTATGGCTGATGGCAGAGCTCACGTTTTAATGTGAGACAGCCCTGTGTCTGTTCTTAACCACACGTTAAAAAGACTAACCTTCACAGAGTCACAAAAATGACTCCACAATCCCAAAGAGAGTAATCAAGATGGACAATATACAGAAATTGCTTTGGACCAACACTAGTTACTTGTTGGTAACATGTTCATATGTTGAAGGTTCTGCACTACAGACTACAGAAATGATACACAACCTGCCAGGCTCATGTCCTTGCAATCACGCTTAATTTTACAAGGCTATTGAAGAACAGGGTTTTCAGATTTGGTTTTCAGGTCTTCATATATCAGTGGCATTTATTAGGTAGAATTGAATATATATATATTCTGTGAAGAGCTCCAAGAGAACAGTGATGTTCATCATCCAAACATGCCGTAAGGCTAAGAATCTACCTACCAGAACACCATTTATATTACAGATTTGCAGAAATGACAGTCACAGAGTTTAGTTCAAACAGGTCTGTAGGGGCAAAGAGTTCTCCAACTGATTCTTCAAGCGTGTCTGGCAGAACAGCCCTACAGGAATGGACTTCTCTAACAGCTAACACTAAAAGAGGGTGCCAGAACAAAGCAACTGGAAGGGCAATAAGGGTGTCTGGGCTGAGGATCATCAAATGAAAAAATAAAAGGTTCATTAAGTAATTTTCTGGTGACAACTTCTTGCAAGGACCTTCCTTTCTCAGAAATACATATGCAAAAGAAACAAACATCACCTGAAAGTAGAGAAAAGGAAAATCAGACTCACTACAACAGTAGTAAGTTAAAGACTCAGGTCATCTATTTAGATACATGATCACAAATACAGCACCATCTATAGCACTAAAGGATCATAACACATCAATTTTAAACATGAAACTGGCAAAGAAATAAAAACAGAAACACATAACACAGAACTGAAAACAAGAAAACAAGTATAGTGCAAAATTCCAAACTCCGCAATGAAATGCACCAGAGACGGAAGATAAAGAAACAAAGATAAAAGAAACAATGTTATGTCAAACTTTTGTAGCCGTAGCAGGAGATGCAAGGTTAAAACCCAGTGTGCTGAAGTAGTAACTGAACTCGGGTCTAGCTATCTTTGGGAAACAACTTTATGCCATAAAGTTATGACAGAAGCAGCAAAACTTCAGTATTTAGAGAAGAAATTATATACGCCTGTATCTATGAGAGATACGTAGTTTTGCTCCTGACATGAGTCTTCAGACACGCTTCTTCAGACATGCCTGAGCTTAACAGAGCTCTGTGAGAACAGGAACAGGCAGTTCCCTGGGGGCAGCTCTGAGCAGCAATCCAAATTTTCTCTTGGATAGCGCACGGAGGTTTGAACTCTGCTGCACGAAAACCAAGTGCCCAGAATTGAAATTTTGTAATGCCTAATCAGCTCAATTCTTAATTTGATCTGGTCCTACTAGACCAGATGTTTCAGACAACAGACACTGCAATCTTTAACTTAGATTGGAAAATTCTGACCATGCTTTAGTTACAAGACATTTTCTGAGGAGTTCTTAAGAGTGCTAGCCCTGCCTCTGAACCTGATTCACATAAAGCAAATGAAAATAAACAGTTTGACTTTAGCTCTAGCCTTGTCTAGCTGTCAGAATGTCAGGTTTTCAATTCATTAGCTAATTAATTGGCTAAAAAAGCCAATAAAAAAACTAGTCCAAAACAACCCACAACAACACAAACAAAAGTGGACATACAAGTGGTAAGCAACAGTAAAAGCAGAGCAGCGCGACTTGAGCCACTGCCTGTGCAAAACTGGGAAGAATTCTTCAGTGAAGGCTGGAGAAAGAGAGACTCCAGCCAGCCAGTGAAAATACAGATTCATTGTGAAAAACTGCCAGGAAGGCAATCACACTGCTGTTTGTCACATGGAAGGTCTACCCAGCTTGCTTCTGCACAAAACAAAAGCAGCAGTTAATGCAAGTCCTGGAGTTCTACTCTCAGAGCTTCCACATAGGCCAGTTATTCCCATATGTACTCTTACCATCATCAACAAAACCGAACCAATGCAACCGGCTTGCAAAACCTGTTCAGCTGGCCACACAAACTTCAGCCACATCTTTATACCCATGGAAATACTTGACATTGTCTGTTTGCCTATAGCTTCTTCATTACTTGGGCACATGAAAAATAACTACAAGACATGGACTTCACTGCTGCTTATACTCTGAGGAGCAAAAGGATAGCTATAAAAACTAGCTATAAAATAATAGCAATGGCAAGTCATGTAACCCTATTAAAAATACTATCAAGAAGGACCATCAAGAAATACTATCTAGTGGGACAACATTCTGCTAGCTAACATATCCAGGTAAGGAAACACATCAGGATAGGGAAATAATTTAATTCATCAAACTTAACTGGGAAATCAACAGGCTAATTCGAGCTTGGGAATTTTAGCTTTAGCGTGATCTTCTTGTGCTAACAGTTATACATCTACCAAACAATAAAAAACCCCCATGCTTTAGAAAAACAGTTCTCAAGGAAAAATATCAGCAATGGAATACAAGAAAAAATAGCGGTCAGGAGTTCATGAGATGCAGAAGGAAGTAAATGCGAGATCATGAGGAAATGCATGAGAGATGCCATTCAGCTACTCAGAAAAAGAAGTGACTAGTATGAAGAAATTAGGAAATCATGAAAGCTTTGGAACCTTGAGTTGTGAATTAAAGCAACCTATTTCAGTGTTGGAGGCAAGATGGTATAATTAACCGACAAGAACAAAAGACTTTCCAGCTTTCTCCCTGTGTGCTAACGTAAGAGTGGGAAGACTGTATGGCTGAAGTAACACAAGCTCTTCCTAGGAATTTTACATACTCCGATCTAATCTTCAAACTGATTTCCAATGTACATGCACAGATAAAGTGTCATTGTAATCTCATTATTCTCTGAGACCCACTGTCCTTTCATTACCCAGCTAAAGGTGTGATGCTACCATGTAGGACAACAACTTGAAAAACTGTCTGGATACCTCTAAGAAGTGGCTAAGAAAATTTCTGTAACGTAAATGCTTCAGTCATTTGTGCACTCAAACTGGGAACCAGGGGACAATGATATATTAAGCTTTAATAGCTGCCTATTAAATGACACACTGTTCGAGCCTTAATATTTCTGGTAGCAACCTAATCCTGGCAAGTTTACAACACTACTTGCAGCTGCTCCTACCACACTGATCTCTAGCTTGGTAACACTTTGCATAACCAAAATTAAAGGTGAGCAAGCCAGCATGGGTAGGACAGCCTGAGTAGGGAGAACCAGAACACAGAGTGAAGACTTGTCTTCTCTCCCTTGTTTTCCAGGCGAAAACTTCCACAATATACATAAAATCCAGCAGGTTCCAGTTGTGAATTCCAATGTAGTTCCCAACAGGGCTGACTTTAGTGCATGATCAGCCAAACCAAGAGAAGCAAAGGAGCTCAAAGGACTCCGTGCTTCTCTGGGCAACCCATGGGCTGCACAGAAGTCTTGGCCACATTTACAGAGGCTACAGTCCAAATAAACAGCAGTTTAAGCCAATAAAGGTCTGTCTGTTGATAGTATAATAATACTCAAAGGAGATAAACACGTCCATTTCTTCTTTCTCAAGTTATTAGCGAAAGAACAATAGTACATGAGCCATGTGCTAGATGCGTGCCTCAGTATTGCATAATTTTAGTGTCATGTTCAATAATAACCAACTTCCCATGTGGTTTGGGAATATTTAAGCTCCAAAATCACTGCATCTTTGGGGATAGATTACCTATGAAGAACTGTGTGCTAAAGATACAATTTGAATCACAGTAATGGACTAGAAACTCCAAACAAAAGGCCATACTTGATGGCTGTTTAATGCCCCAAGTCTTAAGATCTGATGGCTGAACCCAACAAAGCACTTCAGTAAGCACTCAGCTCAGAAAACTGGGCTCACTTTGTGGTCATTTCCTAGGCCCTTTCACCCAGGATCATGCTCAGCCATCTTGACTTTTTTTTTAGTTTTAAGTATGTCAGCCTTTAAGCAAACTGTTTTCCTACACAGAGTTCGTAAAGTAGAATCAAAAAAACACATCAGCTCCGGACACGTTGGAAATACAGTTTAATGATCAGAACCCAAGCCTAGAAGTAGCAGCAGGGTTTTTTGTTTCTTATTAGACTTAATGTGATTCTGGTTACAACCCAATACTGCCCCAGCTCCCTCAAAAAATGTACCTCTAAGTACAGTGAAACTTTTAGCACAACTCTGTTGACTTTAAGGCCCTCAGGTCTATACAATGAGGTAAGTACTATCTCACCTGAATATACCTTATTAGCTACCAACCACAGCTCTGCATAAGTGAAACTCCATTCTCTCCCTATACCCTTTCCCCATTCTATCTCAGAGATGTTTCACAGCAGATTGCAAGACAATAAAACGCTTCAGGAATACTGGTAAATACAGAATTGGAACATCTATCTTGTGCCCTGAGAATGCTTAGAAAGGTCATAAACCAAGTATTTCAAAGTGTGACTACTATCTCTTGAGGAAGGCCAATGCAAGAGTTGATCCCCGCAGAGGTAATGCAGTGCAAGTCACCTACACATGCTTGCTGCTGAAAGTATACAGTTGATCACCTTAGTTCTTCCAGAGCAGCTAGTAAAGTAATATCTTACTTATGAAAATCTTGTAATATAAATCAAGACACCTGTTAACCCAGAATACATTTAGAAGACGTTTTAAAAGTCTGTCTGAAAATTTTAGTCTTCCTTTGTAAAAAAACTTGGGCCAAAACAATTCCAGTGGCAGACCCTTGTTAAGACTGTCAGTCATCCTTTATGCAAACCAATGTTGTGCAGCTGTGTTACTGTGATAGGTAAGAATAATCAGGCATGTATATTCTGCTGAATCTTCAATAGAAACAGTGGCAGTAACTTTAAATTTTGTTTGTTTTTCTAACTACTGGACTATCTCTACACACCTACTGCAACAACCATTTGGGTTCCCTGAAATTTGGAAGCATTCTGAAAACAGCTTTCAACCGTATTTCAACGTGCAGACAATTCAAAGTTTTGCAACAGCAGTACGGGTACCGGCACAGCACATTCAAGCCTACTTACTTTTCTGGCTGCCTTTTCCTGGTTGCTTTCACTGATCCCTTCTAAGGAGTGAAAAATGTTGCCACAGTTTGCAGACCAGAAGTAGAAAAATACTCTGTCACAGGGAAAGCCTTATCCTTTTTCGGAAAATTAGGAGGGGGAGAAGAGAGGTGAGAGTTCATGTCTTTTTGACAGGTTTGAAGATCTCTGTGCTGAAGCGGGCAGCAAAGCGCCGGGCACTTGCTTCTTGTTATTACAGCACTTCTTGCACAGTCGCTCCGACCTACGCTGACAGCCCC
>NW_009722218.1:41128-41883 GCF_000703405.1 Apaloderma vittatum | reverse complement strand
TCTGCGTGAGTCCCCTTCACCCCTACATATAGCCCTAGGCTGTGCTGTCCCAGCACATCTCACAGCAGCTGGAGCACCCCATGTGTTCCAGCCCCGGCATCTTTCCCCATGGCCAGAGCACCAGCCCCTGCCTCTCTTTACTGCTCAGCAGTGCCGAGCTGGTCCAGGAAGGAGTGCCTAGGTACTAGTATAGGGTGCCCCAACCCAACCTCATGCCTGGCCCCAGGTGCAGCCCTGCCACCTGCCCATCTCACCAGCCACAGCCCCATAAGCACCAGCAGCGTCGTGCAGCACCTCTGTCGTTCTCCTTTCCTCCTGGCCTGAGCCTTCCCAGGGTAGGGACATCCTCCTCTCCCACGCACAGCCTTCTGGCAGGAGCCGCGTCTCCTCCAGCTTGTCTTTGCCCATAGTGGGGCTACCTCTCTTTTTTAGTCCTGACTGATGGGATTACAGAAATCATTTGAAACAGACCATGGATTTGGGTCGCTTCGTTCTGGATGTGTCTCATCTCTGCATCTCTCTGCCATAGCCAGGGCAGCGTCAGCTGTAATGCCTGATCAGAGGAGGACATGCTGTTACCAGCAGATACCTCCACCCTTTCCGATCCAGGTGAGGGGAGCTGGCCTCTGCATCCCTCCTGCTGCCAGAGATGCTACCCAGACCCCTATCTCGGCTCTGCAGAGCAGCCATCACTTCCCATTTAAGATGCTTGTGTGGCAGCATACAAAGGACAGGCATTTATTTTGGCTCTCCTA